>NW_026126557.1:0-70663 GCF_943737965.1 Phodopus roborovskii
AGAGAACCTTCAAAGGCACAGTAGTTACCTGCCTGCCCTATCGTCTCTCAAAGGACATCTAGTCTTGAACACATCACTAATCACTTCATCAAAACTTTGCTCAGGATGCTATAGTTTCTGTCCCTGTGAATTTTCTGACATTTGAAGTCTTGCTGTTTTTCTCCTTGTCAACATCCTGGCCTCGGGGCACATGGAGGACTAGCAAGCACTTCACAACTCTATGAATAACCACACCTCCTTAACTGGTATTGTGATTGTTTCTGAGGTACTATCCAAGGAGATGATTCAATTTGGAGCTCCCCATGAACACGGGTCCCTTTATCCTGGTTGTTTTGTTTTGTGTTTTCTAAGTCCCACATTTTTGCTCCTTCAGCCCCATACACATGTATTCTGTAAGCAGACATTTTGATGGTTTTGTTTTGCTACAAGATATCCTATTTTACCATCCAGAAAACTTTGCAGACAAGAGACTTTGAATAGACTAGCGGACCTTCCTCTGGTTTTCCATCTTGCCGGCCGATGCCACTGGCCTTTCCTTATTAGCTGGTTTCAGCACATCCAGCCCGCCATCCTCGGCCTGCCTCATATCCGGCAGGGGGAATCTGTGGACGGGTCATTGAACAGGTTTAGTCAGGCTGCTTTCCTTTTCTGAAAACACAGCTCAAATTGTTGTTGTCCAGAATGTATGACCTGACTAATTATGGGAAGGAGTCTAAAAGGAGACCTAGGTTATGGTGGGCCAAATCAAGCCATCCCTGCCTTAGGCATCTCTACATTTTCTAGCACCCACTTATGGGGATGCAGACAACACAAGGGACACATACACAAACAGATTTCCACCTGACTGACCCAGGTATTTATCTCTCTTGCTCCTCCTCACGAGGTTCTTGGGTTTCTACTAATGGGCTTTGAGCATATTAACGGCAAACAAATTCTTGCTCAGACTTGTCCTGGAATCAAAGTCCTAAAGAGATTGTACAAGGATGTGTTATCATATAGACAGTTTCTGAATGCCAGTCATACTGGAAGTTGGGCATCTTGTCAGTCTTTCCCTCGCAGATTGTCACCTAGAGTGTCAGGAGAATGAGACAGAAGCTGATTCTTGACACTGGCAGAGAGAGCAGACTGATATAAACTAAAAACAAGCAAAGAATGAATTGCCTTCAGACACAACAAAATTATCGCGAATGCAATGAGAAACAAAACACAACAAAACAACCCAAAAGGCAGACAAAAGAAAAAAAAATGGACATGTAAGGAAGTGACTTTTCTATTTGTATTTGAAACATGTCCAGCATGAAACCCAGCAGATTGAGAATAAATGCATGCCATAACTCGGCAGCAAATTCATGTTTGTCTTTGACCTCGAGAATGGCAACAATCACAGACCAACATGCTTCTGGAGTTTCTGCATTGGTAAAGACAGACAGGCAAAATACTTAAGGCTGCCCCTTTGTCCAGTAGTGCTCCCCTGTTCTTGGACATTGAGGGAGCACACACACACAAACTGGAGACATCCTTAGCTCTCCTGTTAGCACTCAATCTCACAAAGAACTATGAACAGCAATTTCCATGGTCAATCCCACTCTGTCTCAAGGCAGCAGTGTCCCTTGAATTTCTCCAATGGATGTGCTGGGATCCTCTCTAGGCTCTGGTGTTTGCTCCTGCTGGGCTATCTATCCCTGATCCATGAAACTTCTCTGGGAATAACACTCCAAGTTCCAGCGCCCTGCACACAGGAGGCTACCGGGTACTCCATGGCAGTTTGCTTCCATCACTCAAAGTACACAATTAGCTTCCCGAATTTTGAGCCTGCCTTAATCACCAGTTTTGGAACTGACAGTGTCTTGTACCCAGTGGAGCCTTATATTTAGAACAAACATTCTGAAGGACAGAAGATCAGTGGATCAGAAGATGTAACTGGTGAGAAGCTCCTCCAAGAAGAGGAAGGAGATCCTTCCTTCTTCTGATTGGAATCTCCACCCCCAAATACAACACACACACACACACACACACACACACACACACACACACACACACAGGCCATGATGACAAGAACTGAAACTCAGCCCACCACAGCAGCGTGGCTACTCACAAAATAATAAACTGGCCCAGGAAAGGACTCTCCGCACAGATCAGGAATATATGAGAAAGGAGACCCAAATCCCAGGTGCATAAAACGAGATTAACACACCAGGCCACAGGACACCAGATGACACTCAGGAGATAAAGACACTGCCACTCAACTGAGAGTTGTGCTATAAGATCAAGAGCTCTCTGGCCACCGGGTCGATATGTAGTAGATAGATGGCCTGGTCTCTAACATACAAGGTAGACCTTCCCTTTGAAATGCTGGATTCACTGGGAACGTGAAATTTGACTGTTGGGATCCCCGTCATGAGCTCACATAGTGGCTACAGCTCACACCGAAGCCATTTTGACAAGAGAAAATTAGTCACAAACAACAAAGCATAATCAAAACGATAGGGAAGAGATTCTAGGACAGCTACCAAGGACCAAGACAAGAAATGTTTTCTTTGCGAAATCCAGCTTCTGAGCCGAGAATGGATGAGGTAGCTTAGAAATGGGCATTACATTTCAGGTGGGGATATCATCGAAGACAACAGGAGTAGGTGATTAAGGTCAGCTTTCTACCTTACAAATCTGTTCATTTGCTCTCTCATCACAACAGGAACGTGATTCGTCGGGGGTGCTTGGTGGTGAGCAGCCATCCGACCTCCATCATGCGTGTCAATGGCACGTCCCCTGTGGAAGAAGGATGTACGACGAATTTAGAAAAAGAAACACTCTAATGGAACCTAACAATAATTTCACATTCCTTGTCTCTAGAATTCATCTTCGCAATTGACGGTTTCCACCCTCATAAGAAATCGCTGCCCATTGCAATCCTCAGAACAACTAGCAAACATGGAAATACCTATCTATACAGGCTGTGTTGCAGAAGGTGGATGGTCAAGACCATGGAGGCTTTCCTAGAAATTCTCACTCCGTGAAAGTTCCCATTCACCCTTTAGAGAACCTTCAAAGGCACAGTTGTTACCTGCCTGCCCTATCGTCTCTCAAAGGACATCTAGTCTTCAACACATCACTAATCACTTCATCAAAACTTTGCTCAGGATGCCATATAGTTTTCTGTCCCTGTGATTGTCTGACATTTGAAGTCTTGCTGTTTTTCTCCTTGTCAACATCCTGGCCCTCGGGCACATGGAGGACTAGTAAGCACTTCTGAACTCTATGAATAACCACACCTCCTTAACTGGTATTGTGATTGTTTCTGAGGTACTATCCAAGGAGATGATTCAATTTGGAGCTCCCCATGAACACGGGTCCCTTTATCCTGGTTGTTTTGTTTTGTGTTTTCTAAGTCCCACATTTTGCTCCTTCAGCCCCTTCACATGTATTCTGTAAGCAGACATTTTGATGGTTTTTGTTTTGCTACAAGATATCCTATTTTACCATCCAGAAAACTTTGCAGACAAGAGACTTTGAATAGACTACGGACCTTCCTCTGGTTTTCCATCTTTGGCTTCGGCCGATGCCACTGGCCTTTCCTTATTAGCTGGTGTCAGCACATCCAGCCCGCCATCCTCGGCCCTGCCTCATATCTGGCAGGGGAATCTGTGGACGGGTCATTCAGGAACAGGTTTAGTCAGGCTGCTTTGCTTTTCTGAAAACACAGCTCAAATTGTTGTTGTCAGAATGTATGACCTGACTAATTATGGAAGGGAGTCTAAGGGAGACCTAGGTTATGCAGGGCAAATCTCGCCATTCCTGCCTTAGGCATCTCTACATTTTCTAGCACCCACTTGTGGGGATGCAGACAACACAAGGGACACATACACAAACAGATTTCCACCACTGACCCAGGTATTTATCTCTCTTGCTCCTCCTCACGAGGTTCTTGGGTTTCTACTAATGGGCTTTGAACATATTAACCAAACAAATTCTTGCTCAGACTTGTCCTGGAATCAAAGTCCTAAAGAGATTGTACAAGGATGTGTTATCATATAGGCGTTTCTAAATGCCAGTCATACTGGAAGTTGGGCATCTTGTCAGTCTTCCTCGCAGATTGTCACCTAGGGTGTCAGGAGAATGAGACAGAAGCTGATTCTTGACACTGGCTGAAGGCAGACTGATATAAACTAAGCAAGTGGAATGAATTGCCTTCAGACACAACAAAATTATCGCGAATGCAATGAGAAACAAAACACAACAAAACAACCCAAAAAGGCAGACAAAAGAAAAAAAAATGGACATGTAAGGGAAGTGACTTTTCTATTTGTATTTGAAACATGTCCAGCATGAAACCCAGCAGATTGAGAATAAATGCATGCCATAACTCGGCAGCAAATTCATGTTTGTCTTTGACCTCGAGAATGGCAACAATCACAGACCAACATGCTTCTGGAGTTTCTGCATTGGTAAAGACAGACAGGCAAAATACTTAAGGCTGCCCCTTTGTCCAGTAGTGCTCCCCTGTTCTTGGACATTGAGGGAGTGCACACACACACACACACTGGAGACATCCTTAGCTCTCCTGTTAGCACTCAATCTCACAAAGAACTCTGAACAGCAATTTCCATGCTCAATCCCACTCTGTCTCAAGAGTGAATTTCTCCAATGGATGTGCTGGGATCCTCTCTAGGCTCTGGTGTTTGCTCCTGCTGGGCTATCTATCCCTGATCCTTGAAACTTCTCTGGGAATGTCACTCCAAGTTCAGCGCCCCCTGCACACAGGAGGCTACCGGGTACTCCATGGCAGTTTGCTTCCATCACTCAAAGTACACAACTTAGCTTCCCGATTTTGAGTCTGCCTTAATCACACAGTTTTGGAACTGACAGTGTCTTGTACCTCAGTGGAGCCTTATATTTAGAACAAACATTCCTGAAGGACAGAGAGATCAGTGGATCAGAAGATGTAACTGGTGAGAAGCTCCTCCAAGAAGGAAGGAGATCCTTCCTTCTTCTGATTAGGAATCTCCACCCCAAATAACCACACACACACACACACACACACACACACACACACACACACACACAGGCCATGATGACAAGAACTGAAACTCAGCCCACCACAGCAGCGTGGCTACTCACAAAATAATAAACTGGCACAGGAAAGGACTCTCCGCACAGATCAGGAATATATGAGAAAGGAGACCCAAATCCCAGGTGCATAAAACGAGGTTAACACACCAGGCCACAGGACACCAGATGACACTCAGGAGATAAAGACACTGCCACTCAACTGAGAGTTGTGCTATAAGATCAAGAGCTCTCTGGCCACCGGGTCGATATGTAGTAGATAGATGGCCTGGTCTCTAACATACAAGGTAGACCTTCCCTTTGAAATGCTGGATTCACTGGGAACGTGAAATTTGACTGTTGGGATCCCCGTCATGAGCTACATAGTGGCTACAGCTCACACCGAAGCCATTTTTACAGAGAAAATTAGTCACAAACAACAAAGTGTAATCAAAACGATAGGAAGAGATTCTAGGACAGCTACCAAGGACCAAGACAAGAAATGTTTTCTTTGCGAAATCCAGCTTCTGAGCCGGGAATGGATGAGGTAGCTTAGAAATGGGCATTACATTTCAGGTGGGGATATCGTCGAAGACAACAGGAGTAGGTGATTAAGGTCAGCTTTCTACCTTACAAATCTGTTCATTTGCTCTCTCATCACAACAGGAACGTGATTCGTCGGGGTGCTTGGTGGTGAGCAGCCATCCGACCTCCATCATGCGTGTCAATGGCACGTCCCCTGTGGAAGAAGGATGTACGACGAATTTAGAAAAGAAACACTCTAATGGAACCTAACAATAATTTCACATTCCTTGTCTCTAGAATTCATCTTCGCAATTGACGGTTTCCACCCTCATAAGAAATCGCTGCCCATTGCAATCCTCAGAACAACTAGCAAACATGGAAATACCTATCTATACAGGCTGTGTTGCAAGAAGGTGGATGGTCAAGACCATGGAGGCTTTCCCTAGAAATTCCTCACTCCGTGAAAGTTCCCATTCACCCTTTAGAGAACCTTCAAAGGCACAGTTGTTACCTGCCTGCCCTATCGTCTCTCAAAGGACATCTAGTCTTCAACACATCACTAATCACTTCATCAAAACTTTGCTCAGGATGCCATATAGTTTTCTGTCCCTGTGAATTGTCTGACATTTGAAGTCTTGCTGTTTTTCTCCTTGTCAACATCCTGGCCTCGAGGCACATGGAGGACTAGCAAGCACTTCTGAACTCTATGAATAACCACACCTCCTTAACTGGTATTGTGATTGTTTCTGAGGTACTATCCAAGGAGATGATTCAATTTGGAGCTCCCCCATGAACACGGGTCCCTTTATCCTGGTTGTTTTGTTTTGTGTTTTCTAAGTCCCACATTTTTTGCTCCTTCAGCCCCATACACATGCATTCTGTAAGCAGACATTTTGATGGTTTTTGTTTTTGCTACAAAATATCCTATTTTACCATCCAGAAAACTTTGCAGACAAGAGACTTTGAATGGACTACGAACCTTCCTCTGGTTTTCCATCTTCGGCTTCGGCCGATGCCACTGGCCTTTCTGTATTAGCTGGTGTCAGCACATCCAGCCCGCCATCCTCGGCCTGCCTCATATCTGGCAGGGGGAATCTGTGGACGGGTCATTCGGAACAGGTTTAGTCAGGCTGCTTTCCTTTTCTGAAAACACGGCTCAAATTGTTGTTGTCAGAATGTATGACCTGACTAATTATGGAAGGGAGTCTAAAGGGGAGACCTAGGTTATGCAGGGCAAATCTCGCCATTCCTGCCTTCGGCATCTCTACATTTTCTAGCACCCACTTATGGGGATGCAGACAACACAAGGGACACATACACAAACAGATTTCCACCTGACTGACCCAGGTATTTATCTCTCTTGCTCCTCCTCACGAGGTTGTTGGGTTTCTACTAATGGGCTTTGAGCATATTAACCAAACAAATTCTTGCTCAGACTTGTCCTGGAATCAAAGTCCTAAAGAGATTGTACAAGGATGTGTTATCATATAGGTGTTTCTGAATGCCAGTCATACTGGAAGTTGGGCATCTTGTCAGCCTTCCTCGCGGATTGTCACCTAGGGTGTCAGGAGAATGAGACAGAAGCTGATTCTTGACACTGGCTGAAGGCAGACTGATATAAACTAAGCAAGTTGAATGAATTGCCTTCAGACACAACAAAATTATCGCGAATGCAATGAGAAACAAAACACAACAAAACAACCCAAAAGGCAGACAAAGAAAAAAAAAAAATGGACATGTAAGGGAAGTGACTTTTCTATTTGTATTTGAAACATGTCCAGCATGAAACCCAGCAGATTGAGAATAAATGCATGCCATAACTCGGCAGCAAATTCATGTTTGTCTTTGACCTCGAGAATGGCAACAATCACAGACCAACATGCTTCTGGAGTTTCTGCATTGGTAAAGACAGACAGGCAAAATACTTAAGGCTGCCCCTTTGTCCAGTAGTGCTCCCCTGTTCTTGGACATTGAGGGAGTGCACACACACACACACACTGGAGACATCCTTAGCTCTCCTGTTAGCACTCAATCTCACAAAGAACTCTGAACAGCAATTTCCATGCTCAATCCCACTCTGTTTTGTTACAACAGATTTCCACCTGATACATGTGCATGAAACATGTGCAGGAACAAAACCAGTGGATTGTTAAATAATACATGCAGAAAACTGGGTGACAATCATGTTTGTCTTTGACCTTGTTAATGACCATCAATCACTGAGAGAAAGTGTTCATATGCATAGAAAACATGATTTGTGGAGTTTCTCCATTTGTAAAGATAGTCACCGCAAACTACTCAAGGCTTTCCCCTTTGTCCAATAGGCTCCCCTGTTCTTGGACATTCAGGAGGCCACACACACACACACACACACACACACACACACACACACACTGAAGACATCATTGTCTCTTGATAGCCCTCATTCTCAGAAAGAACTCTGAGCAGCAATTTCCCTGTTCAATCTTACTCTATTTCTAGAGCAGATTTCCTTGAATTTCTCTTCTAGGATCAGTTGTTTTCTCCTTCTGGTGTATTTATTCCTGTGCATTTGTCCTTCCTTTGGAATGTCAATTTCAGTTCTTGGCCCCCTGCACCCAGGAGTCTAGTGATCATTCAATGACATTTTGGTTCCTTCACTCAAAATAGCATAGCTTCTGTATTTTTGTGTCTTCCTCTATCACACAGTTTTGGAATGTACAATATCTTGTATATCTGTGGAGCCTTACATTTACAGCATAGATTCGTGAATGTCAGTAGATCAGTGGTTCAGAAGATGTAACTGAGGAGATGCTCATCCTTCAATGGATTTAGATCCTTCTTCCTCCCTCTTAGGAATCACTACTCCAATTACACATAGGCTTTCATGAGAAGAACTGAAATTCAATGCACCCCCAGCGCAATGTCTGCTCACAACTTAACTAACTGGCACAAGAAAAGACTCTTTGGATTGGACCAGGAAACAATACAATGATTCCTAAATTTTTAGATGCATAAAACCTATTAACGCACAGGGTCTCAAGACACTAGACAACATCTGTGCAGAGAAGAACACTACAACTCTTCAGAGAGCTGAGCTATAAGCTAAAGAGCCCATAATACTTCAGGACAACTATGTAAAAAATGGCCAAATATCTATGAAACAAGGAAATCCTTCCCTGTAAAACACTACATGTGTCAAGACACTGAAATTTCACTTATTACATTTTTAATCTATATTTTGTAATAACTTTCAGCGGAGCAAATTATACAGAAGAAAATTTGTTACAAAATACCAAAGGACATTATAAAATTATGTGAAGAAAAGTTTTCAATATTATATCAAATTCATGTGTCACTATTTACATTAGGGTGTTGATAATGTACATTATTTTAAAATTGCCAATATCCTCAAATCCAACACCTACATGTGCATAATATCAGCTTAAAACTTTACATACCCACTTTTTCTGGATTTGATACTGTATCATAGTATTCTTCATCATCTTCATTATGCCCAATGTTTTCATCTTGACCAGAGGAAAATCCTTTATTAGCTAGTGTAAAAATAAAGATAACATAATTTATAAACATCATAGTCAACCAGGATCTACAAATAATTTAATGTCAGATGAGACTGCAGTGCTACTTTCATTCAATAGTTTCAATTGAAGATATGAATCTTTTTGAATATTCAAAAATCTTGCAATCATAAATATACCACCCCTGTCCTCACATGATCATGATAAGATTATAGTATGAGGTCATTAAATGTGTGGATGATTTCCTTAGATATTCATGACTCAGTGATTTTATCCAATGTATATTCTAGTAAAAGCTGGGAAGAAACACATTCATGTTCTTTCCAGAATGTGTGTCTCAAAACAAGTTTTGAATATCACTAAACACTTCATGAATACCTTTCTGAGGACAGCACATATTTTTCTGTCAGTATCGTATTCTTGACACTTTAACCCTTCTAATATCTCTGCTGTTCCGTAGTCTTTTTTGGAACAATTTAGAGAATAAACCCTTCTAGAGGATATGCCTTTTCCCTACTCCCACAGCAGAGGATTTTTTTTTTTTTTTTTTTTGTGAAGAGAACCAAAGGAGATTATTGAATTTGCAATTCCAACCGAATCTGTTGTTTTAGACAGTGGTTCTCATTCTGGAGATCTGTGATGCTCCAGACATTCCCACATGAATTCTGTAATCTGTTTGATGCTGCAACACCTTGTAGACCTGATACTTTTAAAACAGACTACATACCATCCACTGGTTGTGGAGTTTGGAGTGTCAATGGGTCGAGTTAACATACTGGCTGGTGGCACAGGAGCCCCACCATCTTTGTCTTGTGCTCCATGTGGCAGAGGATTCTGTGAAAGAGTCATTCGCAACATTCTTCAGTCGGATGTTTGCCCTTTCCTAAGAACACAACTCATCTTGTCATTTTCAGAAAGTAACACTTGATAAATAGTGGGAAGTGTATAGGGAGACCTAGGTTTTTGCAAGGCAAATCTAGTCTTCCCACTCAGGAGCACTCTCTCCGTTGCTTCTAGATCCCACATATGCAGAACAAGAGACCTGAGGAAACATGTTCACAAACAGAGTTCCACCTGATTGAACAGAGGTAACCACCTGATTGAACAAGGTAATCATCTCTTATCATCTGACTCAGTATGTTTTTAATTTATCTGCTACTGTGATTTAGCACATTCACAAAAACCTTACTGCTCAGACTCTTCCTGGAAACAATGACTCAAGAAAGACTAGACAACGATGTGTTATGATAAGGGCATTGCAGACTGCCAGTAGTAATGAAAGGTGGGTACCATGTTAGCCTTTCTCACAGAATAGTCATGCAGGGTGTCAGGGTATTAGGGCGAGAAGGTGATTCTTGGCACTGGCTTAACAGAGACTGACAAAAGCAACATGAGTTCCATTAATTTCCTCCACACATGATGAATTCCCTGAAATATGATGAAAAAAACGACCAAAGAATGACTTGTAAGGTAAGTGATTGTACTATTTTTGTAAGTGAAACATGTATAACAAGGAAGCCAGTGGGTGAAAAAAATACAAGCACAAACCAGGCAGCAAACTAAAGTTTTCCTTTGATCTTGACTTTGGCAGGATACACAGGTAATGTATATGCCAAACTTGATTTCCTGGAGTTTTTGAATTTGTAAAGACAGCCAGGAAAACCAAGCAAGTACGCCCCTTTGTCCTCCTCATGCTCCGCGATTCTTAGGCACAGATCGGGAATGTATGAGAAAGGAGACACAATGTTTTAGATGCATAAAGCGGGGTTAAGAGACCAGGCCACAGGACACCAGTTGACACTCAGGGGATATAACCACACCGCCACTCCACAGAGATCCAAGCTATAAGATCAAGAGCCAATTGGCCACCATGTCGACATATGATAGATGGCCAGGTCGATAACATATAAAGGCAAACCTTCCATTTGAAATTCTGGATTCATCAGGAACGTGAAATTTGATCTGTTGGGATCCCTGTCACGAGCTACATAGTGGCTATAACTCACACCGAAGCCATTTTTACAAGGGGAAATTAGTCAAGAACAACAAAGCGTAATAGAAACGATAGGACTAGATTCTGGGACAGCTACAAAGGACAAAGACATGAAATGTTTTCTTTGTGAATTCCAACTTTTGAGCAGGGAATGTATGAGGTAGCTTAGAAACGTGAAATTTGACTGTTGGGATCTCTGCCATGACTTACCTAGTTGCTATAACTCATACCGAAATAATTTTTAAAAGGGAAAATTAGTATTAAACAACAAAGCCTAAGAGAAACGATTGGATACCATCACTCAATAAATAGACAATCAAGAAGATTAAAAACCCATTGTCCAACAGGACTGTGTGACTTAGGGCCCAGTCTCTTCCCTTTAGGACAATGGATGCATCAAGACTGTGAAATATGTCTTTTTACTTTTTCAACTCTATAGTTTGCAATGAATTACAGCGAAGCAACTTTTACGTAGGAAAACTCGTTTCTAAATCCTGAAAGACACTATTAAATTTTGTGATGAAATCTTTTCATTATAATAGCAAACTATTGTGTCACTAGTTATATTAGGTAGTTGAAAAAGTACATTACATTAAAATTGCCATACCTCAACCAACACCAATATATGAATGATGTCCCTTTAATACTTTACATACCCATTTTTCCCGGATTTGATACTGTATCATAAAATTCATCATCTTCTTCAGTTTGCTCAGTGTGTTCATCTAGACCAGGAGTGGATATCTTATTATCTAGTGGCAAACATACAGACACACACACACACACACACACACACACACACATACACGTACACTCACAATTTATAAACAAACATAATAGTCTATCAGGACGTAACAATAATTTCATGTCAGAATAGACAGTAGACTACAGTACAACTTTCATTTAATAGTTTCAATTGTACATATAACCTAGCAATCCTTTTGAACACCAAAAAAAAAAAAAAAACTTCAATCATAGAATCACCACCCCCTGCCCTCACATGAGATGATATATTAGTATGAGATCACTGAAGATGACTTCCCTAGAAATTTGTGACTTTGTGAATGTATACATTCTTCATACAAGGATAAGCTGGGAAAGAACATACTCATGTTCTTTCCATGTTGTGTGTCTAAAAAATTATGATTTGAACTTCACTAAACACTTCTTTATAAACTTTCTGAGGATAGCACATATTTTTCTATCTGTATCTTATGTTGATATTTTACCATTCTAAAACCTCTGCTGCTCCATAGTTCACTTGTGGCACATTTTTTATTATAAAGCCTTCTGGAAGATATGCCTTTTCCCACTCCCATAGGAGAGGAATACATTTGTTTTGTTTGGTGCTAACCAAGGAGATTACAATATTTGCAATTCCTACCAAATGTCTGCTGTTTTAGATAGTGGTTCTTATTTAAAGATCTATGATCCTCCAGATTTACCCACATGAATTCTATAATCTATTTGGATGATGCAACATGCCCATGTTATATTATCAATTAACATCTTGTAGACATGATACTTTTTAAATGGACTACATACCGTCCTCTGGAAGTCCAGATAGTGGTGTCGCCAATTGGACTTTCACATTGCCTGATAGCCCAGGTTGTCTGCAATCCTCAGCTTGTGTGCCATCTGGCAGAGGACTCTGTGAAAGAGTCATTAGTCAGGATGCTTTCCCTTTCTGAGAACACAACTCAACTTGCCATTTTCAGAAAACAACACTGACAAATATGTGAAGTCTATAGGGAGCACTAGGTTGTTGCAGGGCAAATCTGCGTCTTCAGGCTCAAGTGCATCTATCCTTTCTTCTAGTTCTCCCTTATGAAGAACTAGTGACCAGAAGAAGAAACACATTTACAGAGTTCCACCTGATTGACCAAGGTAATCATCTCTGTTCATCCTCCTCAGTATGAAATTTTATTTATCTGCTACTGGGCTTTGATCATATTCACCAAATACATTCCTGCCCAGACTCTTCGTGTAAACAACAACCTAAGAAAGTGTAGGAAATGATGTATTATGATACTTGCTTTGTCACTGAAGCAAGTGATATTTTCCTTAAACTCCTCCAATAAATATGATGTTTTTCACTTTAAAATCTCCTATCCATTTCTCTATTCTGACATGTCAATGAGTGTTGGACCTTCACCTGCAATATTATGTCTTCTTCATCTTCTCAGCAAATTTGTTCCATATCTCATAGTATAGAGTACAGCTTTCTATATTTTATGTGTCTGGGTATATTACACAGATGTGGAATTCACAGTTTCCTGTAGCTGTGTGGAACATTGAGTCTTGGCTAAAATATCCATGAAGGACAGTTGAACAGAATTTTCTAATTTCATTTCCTTCCTCTGATTATAGCAATATTTATGTGATTAAGGGTTGGTACTTAAACAAAACTTTCAGATGGGAACAAGACTTATCTTCTAGGCGGTTTTCTCTCTTGAACATATGGCCCTATCCTCTTTGTACATACAAAAACTTTTATTTATTCTTCAGGGGCATATTCTAGTCGTGTTCAGGTAAACTACAGAGTATGATATTTATTTCTATATATATGTATAAATTGAACAATAACTGAGTCAGTGTCATAAGCTCAATCATTACTCAAACTTTACCATTTCTTTGAGGAGGAAATAAATCATGAAAAATACTTTCTTCTCCTTATTTCAAACCATACATTACTCCATCTTATCTTCTTAATTGAAGAACTACAAATTTCCCACTGACAAACACAAAATATATGAGCCCTTCACCTTGTCATGGATGTCTGGAATTATGACACTACAATTGTGTACATGGGAAGTATCAACCTTTCTACTAAATCCAATTCAGGCTCACTTTTTCGCATCCTCCATTCTATATGCAGACTCTATAAGCACATTCTATAAGCACAGACACACTGTACACTCATCATTAGATGTAGAGCATGACTGTGACAAAATCCAACATCCCTTCCTGATAGAAACCCTTGAGGATCGATCCAGCAACAAGCAAAGTATTCTTTAACATAATCAATGCAATGAATACCACACACAGGCAGCAGTTTCCAACACAGGACAGAGAAAGCATTTTGAGTAAAATCAGAAAGGAAATAGGGATAAACATTCTCACTCCTCCTCCTCAGGAAAATCCTTGAAATTGTACAGAGCAATGAGTCATGTCAAGGAAACAAACTGGACACCATCACGGGAATTCAGGCTAAAACAAGTTTTATTACCAAAGGAATCCATGCTGTACCAAGAAATATCCTAAGGACTCCAAATGTAAACACCAAAGGGTAATGAACACATTTAGCAAAACCACAGGACACAAATGCAGGTACTAAAGGAAGTAGTCTTTCTCTATGCAAATGGCAAACATACTGAGAAAGAAATGAATGACAAGATTTCATAAAAATGGCTTCAAATGATATTAAGACGGTGAAATATAATAATCCTAAGTCAGCAAATGAGAAAAAGAAAACTTTTTTATATCTAAGCAGATGAGAGGACATTATCATAGGATGGAAAAATGGGAAAGAATCGTTCTTTAAACTCCCCCATGCATCAATAAGCAAAGGAAGGATTAACTGTCTTGCTTCTCAGACTTCCCATGAAATTTTCACAAAAATCAGATAACATCATCTTGAGTTTTGTATGGCAAATCCAATAGTAAGTAAAGTCAAACCAAACTGGAATGTCAAAAAGCAAACAGCAAACGAACCAAAAACAAAACCTGCTGCAGCTTTCACCGTAGCAGAATTCCAATTGCACTTACAAATAGATTAATTACGATGGTACTTGTCGTCTTCATAGAAACAGTGATTGATACAGGCAACTTAGTTCTTGCATGCAATCCAGTATCCTACAGCCACTTGAATTTTGAAAAGGATTCCAACATTTCCCACCAGAGAAAGGACAGCATCTTTAACCAAGGGTCACGATGAAACTGGGTAGACTCTTAGACCCTTATTCGTATGCAAGGGGATCCTTCATTCTCAGGCTTTATAAATATTGACTCCAAATGTTTCTATGCTTTGTAGATAAGAACTGAAACTCGTAATATATTACAGGTGAGTGCAGGGGAGGAAACTTAACTCAGTAGCAGAGCAAAGGTCTTTCTACAAAGGACCCTGGTTTCAAACGCAAAGATAATAAAATTCACAGCTCCAAATATCCAGTTATCAAATGGAATCACACGAAACTAAACAACTTCTCATAAGACAAGGGTACCTCACTCAATAAATAGACAATCTATAGGATAAATAACCCACTGGTAGAAGATATGTGACAGAGTGGTATGTATGTAGAATATACAAACAATATACCCCTTACAACACAAGATGTGTCCTGACAGTGATGTTTGTCTTTATTGGTTACATATACCACATTTACCTATGACTTACACAGAAGCAATTTTTGATTTGGAAAAATGGTTACTATTTGCCAATGGGGTATATAAAATGATGTGACTGAATTAGCTGCTTTCATGGTAATGTCAAATTATTGTTTTAACTGTAATGGCATTTTAAATGTGCATTATTTTCAGGTAATATTTATTTTCTAAGTCAACACGACTAAGTAATTAATGTGAATTTTATAGGTTACATACCCATCCTTCATTCCTTAGATTTGAGTCTGAATGCTCTTCACGGTCTCCTTTGTTTCCGAGTAATGAATTTTCTGCTGCAGGATTTATATACACATTAGATATTATAAATATAACCAAAATGCACTTAGAAAGCATAATACTCGCCTAATACTCGATACAGGACATCATTACTTAATGTTAGATGATGATATGAATATCATATTGATCTTTTATATGCTCAAGTCACATCCTGTGTCTGCCACCATTTCCCTTAGCGTGTGAGATCAAGACATAACTCCTTCTCCACACATGGTCCTTCTCCAGGATCATGTCTGCCTGTACGTCACCATATTCTACCAGGGTATTAATGAACTAAACCTCTGAGATTGTAAGACTCCTGATTAAATGTTTCCTTTATCAGAATTGCCATGATCATGGTGTCTCTTCACAGCATTGCACAGTGCCTTTAGAACATAACTACTCAGCACATTGCTCAAATACAGAAGTTTAAATGTATACACTCGGAGGGCAATGTCAGAGGATGTTGCTGTAGAGGATAGATTGTCAGCTATGAAATTATTGGCACATATGTAGTAGATATGTGAAAATAATGCAGGGGTACTTCAATGTACATAAAACAATAATTGTAATCCACCATATAACAAACTGAAAGACAAAAGCAACATGGTAATCCCATTAGCTGCTGAAGAGGTCCTTACATATAATCGAACACCATTTCATAATAACTTTCACAGAGATACAAGGAACAGACCTCACGACAATAAAGGCAAAGTTAACAGCAAGGCAATTGCCAATGTCAACCTAAATGAAGAGAAACTCAAAGCATTTACACACACACAAAAAAAGAAATGAGACAATGTTGTCCACTCTCTTCACACCTATTCAACCTACTACTTAAATCCTTAGCTATAGCAGTAAGAAAACTGAAAGCAATCAAGTGGATACACATAGGAAAGGAAGAAATTGAAGTATCTATTTGCTGATGATATGACTATGTGTATAAATGATCCAAAAACCTTCTATACCAATAAAATTATACAGCTGATAAACACTTTGTACAAAGCAACAGCATAAACAATTATCACGAGACTTCTGAAATACAAATGACAAATGGGTTGAGAAAGAAGTCAGATAAACAATACTTCAATATTTTCCATAGAAACAATACGTTTCAAAATAGCATGTGTGTGTGTGTGTGTGTGTGTGTGTGTGTGTATGTGTGTACATATATACACAGTGGTATCTCTTACTAAGCAAGTTAAAAACTTGTAGAATGAAACTTTCAGACACGGAAGAAACTGAAGATGATATCAGAAGATATAAATATCTTTCATACTCGTGGATTGGGAGGATCAGTTGAGTGAAAATGACCATCATATCCAAAGCAATATACAGACTTAATGCAACCAAAAAAAATTCTAACACAGTTCTTCACAGATCTTGAGGGGGAAACTTTTTAACTTCATATGTAAACACAAATATAGAAAGAGAGAGGGAGAGAGAGGGGAGAGAGACTGGAGGAAGAGAGAGAATACAGAGGTAAGAGAGAGACTGAGAGAGTGGGGGAGAGAGGAGGAGGCAGAGAGAATAGCTGAGGAAATCCTGAATAATACAAAAACTGCTGAAGTTCTCTGATCTCAAATTACACTACAGTCTATAGTACTAATACAAATTTGTAATGGCGTCAAAACAGACACATTGATCAAGGATAACAAACTAAAGGCTGATAAATGAGGTCACACGTATATGGACACGTGATTTTTGATAAAGGAGCTAGAAATGCACACTGGAAAAAGACAGCATTGTTAACAAATGGTGCTGGAAAACCTGGATGGTGGCCTATAGAACACAAACACACCCATACTTATTCCTCTACATATAACTTCACTTTAAATGGATGAAGAACATCAACATACAACCAGATACACAGAACCTGATAGAGAGAAGACAGAGAATAACCTTGAAACCTTTGGAACAGCACAAGAAGTAAGAACAAGAATAAATGGAACCTCATGGAACGAAACAGCTTCTGTATAGCAAAGGACACCATCATTTGCACAAAATATCAGACTACGGGTTGAAGAAAGATTGTTATCAACTACACATCAGAGAGAAGCTAACACCTAAAATATGAAAGGAACTCAAAAACTGGACAACAAGAAAACAAAATAACTAAATTAAAATGGAGTATAGACCTAAACAAAAAATTCTCATAAGAAGAAAATCAAGTAGCTGAAAAGCATGTAAAGAAATGTTCAACATTCATTGTCATGTAGGATATACATATCAAAACTACTGTGAGATTTCATATTACACATCTCAGGATGGTCAAAATTCAGCAAAACAAATGATGGCCCAAACCCACAAAACAAATGACATCTCGTGCTGGTAAGGATGTGGGATAAGGGGATTCATCTATTGAGGGTATGGGTGCAAACATCTATAGCCACTATGGAAATCAGTGTGGTGACTCCTCATGAAGCTGCGAATTCAAGATCCAGTTCTACAACTCTTGGGCATATACCAAAGGACTCTACGTCCTACTACAGAGATACTTGCTCAACTGTGTTCATTGCTGCTCTATTCATAATAGACAGGAATGGAAAACAGCCTAGTAGTCTGCCAGTGGGTGAATGAACAAAGGAAATGTGATATATTTTCATAATGGAATTTTACTCAGCTCTTTGAAAATATAAATTTCAGAGATAAATGGATGGAGCTAGAAAAAAAAATCATCTTGACTGAGGAAACTCACACCCAGGAAGACAATTGTCATTGTATTGACTTATATGTAGATGTTAGCTATTAAGTCTTTGGTAAGCAAGAGGATAGGTATAGAGAAAGGGACTAAGATGGAGGTAAGGATCTCCTAAGGAAGGGGAAATAGCAAATATATTTATGAATGGACAGAAGGGTGGAGACTGCACTAGAATGTTCAAATGGAAACAGGTAAGGAAGATGGGGTAGTGGAGGGGATGCAGGGAAGGATGGCTAAAGGAGACTTTGATGGGGTCATATGGAGACCGAATGCAACAGAAGCTTGGTAAAACTTAAACAGATATGAAAGCATTCCAAAGGGAATCACTACATAATGGGAGAGAGATTTCTTGCCACCAAATGAAACCTCCTGTCCTGGGAATCGGCTACATTTAATTAATTAATACCTAGTGCTGTCCACCCATACTGATTAGTATTCATGGATCAGGAAGGTACCTGGCTTTCCCCTAAAGGAGAAATGTAAATGCCAACCCAGCTACAAACTGTATTGTACGAAGATGATCTTCCTGCAAGATATGCTGGTGCGAGTGTGGCACAAAGCTTGTGGGGTAACCACTCACTCTCTGATTGCAATTGAGTCCCAGTTTGTGGGAAGGAATCTACCCAGCTCAGGTGGACGATAGCCTGAGACTAGATAGGTCAGGGCCCTGGAGAAAAACCAAGTAATGCTGTCCTGCTAACTGTACTTAGAAAATAAAATGATTCCTAAGGACATTTTCCACATCCATGGATTGGATCTTGTTCAGCCATCAACAGAGAAACTTCCTCCCTGCTAGTGCAGGGGAAAAAAAATGATGAAAAAAAAAATACAGAGGCCCACAACTGGATAATATGCAGAGAGTGAGAGAGACTTTGGAACTCTCAGTGGTATGTGCAATGTCTCCATTAAAGCCCTCCTGTCAGAGCTCAGGGAATTCTGCTGAAGAAGCAGGCAGGCAGATTGCAAGAGCAGGTTAATATGCAAGACAACAAGGAAACAAAGCTTTCTGAACACACTAGGACTGACAAACAAATGAAGCCACAGACTGGCTGATGCAGAGGGTCTAAGCTACAAGGGGTACCAGCCCTGACAGGGTAAGTAGACACCACCCAGAAACGATCTCCAATTGGTAACACTCACAAAGGAACTCTGGCTTTCTCCACTGGAGTCTCATTGCCTATACAAACCACATTTAAAAGCAGTCCCTGTTCCCAGAAGCACACAGCCAACAGAAAACCAATACAATGGTACTATTGGAGGTTTCTTTTGTCTCACAATACTTTGTCCATTTTCTAAGCATACAGATCTTTTGCTCTTATAGTGTTGATGGGTTTCTGTGTGTGCCAATGAGTGTATCTCAGCGTTCATCTGTGTTTCTTGTGCTCTTTCTTGGGAAATTTTTCTGTTTGTTTTGCCTACTTCTGGTGAGTTTGCTTTATATTATCCTATTCAATTTTCCTTTATTATTATTTTTAGATGCCTGCTCTTTGTAATGAGACAGAGAGAGAGAGAGAGAGAGAGAGAAAGGAGGGTTGTATATATGTGGTTAGACAATTCTCTCTGAGAAAGAAAACATTCTTGCTCCACCATTTCTCTATGAAGAAAGACTAGGGAACATAAAATTGGAGGACTTACATGGGGAAGTCATGCAGTTATTGTGAGGTTTTTCATATTCATTTTCTAAAATTTTCATTCTGCCAAATACAGAAATGGCATCAGTTAATTTGATTTTTATGATAGCAAAACATTGATCAATATACTTCATTTGAAGATTTAAAATGTTTCAGATATTTTTCATAATATTTGCCATACCCTACACATTTATGAATCATGTGAAAAGAAGAAGACAAAGAAGACAAAGGAGGAGAAGACTACAAAGGAGAAGAAGAAGAAGAAGAAGAAAAAGGAGGAGAAGGAGAAGAAAAAGGAGGAGAAGGAGAAGAGGAAGAAGAAGGAGATAAGAAGAGCCCAATTCACTTTTTGTAATTGAAGGAGGAGAGGACAACGTGAAATGCTATTGAGTCAAGAGCGTTATAATTCAAACCATCTAGCATATCTTGACAGGATGGAAAGTACCCTGATATTAGGAGTTCTTTTTCTGGCGCAGAATTTCTCTTAGGCTCCAAATCTCAGCATTTACTACTTTAGTTCACCAACTTACTGTGAATATTTCATCACGTGAAAGTATGCATGGAATTAGCAAAGCAGTATATTATGTTTTGCTTCTCAATCTTGAACTAATACAAATCCCAAAACAAGATGGGTGGTGATGGTGTGCACCCTTATTCCCCATGAAGGAGGCAGAAGTAGGTGGATCTCTGTGAGTTCAAGACCAGACTGGCCTAAGGTGCTAGTTCCAGGACAGCCAGGGATATTAAGCAGAGAAAACCTGTCTCAAAAAACAAAAACAAAAGACAGACAAACAACAAAATAAAATAACCAGAATCCCAAAGGAAAACCACTGTGTCATTCTTTAATGGGTCTGAACTAAAGAGTCAGTCAAAGATGAGAACACTATGGAATTTCAAGACATGGGTTGGTCTGTTGCTATTCTTCTTCTATCCAGTAATGAAGTACTTAGCTGAGTTTTGTCATAATGACCCTGCACATCCATGCTTATCACCAACTGACACAGAAGACAAAGTCATATTTCATACTTGTATAAACATACAGATGAGATGTGATGGGGTTTATGTGTAAAACATAGGTAACAATTTGTGTTCACAGAATTCTGCTCCGTGTCTTTCATTTGAGGCAGATATGGAAAGCATCCCAATGCTTGAGGCACAGACTAAAGTCGCTTGAGTAATCCTAAGTAATATGGAAAACACTGGATAGGTGTGCTGCCTGTGTTATGTCAAAATGACACATGGAGAGTCTGATAAGAGGGAGCCTTAACCGAGAAAATGCTTCTATAAGGTCTGACTATGGGAATTTTCTTACTTGGTCATCCATGGGGGAGGTCCCAACCCAATGGGAGATGTTACTGTCCTTGGATAGGTGGTCCTGTCTTCTATTAAAATGCATGCTGAGCAAGTAATGAGCAATCTGTTCAGCAGCACCTCTCCAACATCCATGCATTGAAACCTAACTCCAGGTACCTGTCCTGTTTGAGTTCCTGTCCTGACTTCCATTGATGAAAAACTGGATGTGGATGTATAGTCAAATAAACCCTTTCCTCAAGTTGATTTGGTCATGGTGTTTCATCACAGCAATAGTGATGGTACTAGAACAACAGGTCAATGACTACCTATCACCTTCCCTGAGAAAGGTAATAGAGATCTGTCACAACCACAGGGCATGATTCATGCAACATTTGCACACAGATTACTACTACTAAAGAAGGAAAACATTCTGAAAATGTTTGGACCCATGTGATATTTTAATGTATTCACAAACCCGTTTAGAGAGACAACACCAAGTAACTTATTGTGATGGTCTTCTAGGATACTGCAATGCTTTGAATACATGATCACATTCAGTTGCCTAGCAATGGGTGTGGGGAAACCTTAGTCTTGGCTGCCAGAGTACAGTACTACTATAATGGGAAAAATTTTGAATGTACAACCACATGGGCAATTGAACTACCCAGCTTTCAAGGCCCCATGACTCTTACGGCAAAGACCCAGGCAAGGTTAGTCAAAAGTGGACTGAAGGACAAGCTCGATGGTGCCAAATGCCCATGAACCAAAGCTGACTCGGTTTTCCTCATGCCTGCCACATCCATCCAATATATGTTAAGACTTGACTTCGATGTACTTAGGGAATCTCTTTGGTTGTTTCAAAGTCGAGGAGTGGGAGTAATAGACAGCACAGCTCCCAGAGGAGAATGTTACCATTTTCTGTGGAAGTGTACATTGTGAGATTGAAACAGCCAGTGGAGAAAATGAGAACACAACAGGGATTCAATCCCATTGCCTGAGGGCTCTTCTTGGAATGAAAGAAAACATGGGGGGGGGGCTCTCCTGAATGATAAACAACTTTTTTTTTAATTTTATTTTACATACCTATCCCAGTTTCCCCTCTCTCTCTCCATTCCTCCCTCCCTCCCCTCTTTCCCTCTCCCCCACCCTTACATGCATCCCGACCACCCTCTCTTCCCATCTTCCCCCCAGTCCACATGTAGGGTGATGCTCTCCAGGAGGTGTCATCTAAATCTGTCATTTGGAGTAGGGACTAGGACTTCTCTCCTGTCTCTATGTTAAGGGAGTATCCCTACATGGGGTGGGGGAGAGTGCACCCAAAGTCCTTTTGTGAACCAGGAATACATCCTGGTTCCACTGTATGAGGACCCTTAGACAGCTCAGGCCTTCTATCTGAGATACATGTTCAGGGGATCTGAGTAAGTCCCATGCTGGATTCTTAGCTCTCAGTCTGGGAGCCCATTAGCTCCTCCTTGTTCAGGTAAGTTGTCTCTGTGTGTTTATGCAGCATGGTCTTGTCCTCCCTCTCTGCATCTGGATTCTAGCTCAGCTCAGTGTTTAGTTGTGGGTGTTTGCTTCTGTTTCCAACAGGTACTAGATGAGGGCTCCATGATGGTGGATAAGTTAGTCATTGATCTCATTATCAGGAAAGGGTATTTATGGGAGCCTGTCTACATTGCTCAAATTGTTAGTTGCAGTCAGTCTTGTTAAAGCTTTAGAAAGAGAGGCTAGGAGTGAAGCTCAGTGGTAAAACACCTGCCCAGCATATTCAGGTGCCTGGGTATAATTCCCAGCCTAACCATAAATCAACTCTGAGATAATGTCTTTTGTACTCATTGCTGCTTCTCACTAATCTACAATTTCATCTGATCCTCAGCAGACAGGGTTGGCTAAAGCACTACCATTCCAAAACTTCTTAAACAACTGAAACTATAAACTTTTGCCTGACTTAAAATACAATAGTTGTAATTATTCTGTATCTACATTGGGGTTAATTAGCCTTTTAATGTATATACTTACACTTTTCTATTTCCTGCTTGGGCATAATCCAGCGCAGTCCATCCGAACATATCTAAAGACCAAACATTAGCTCCTTTATTTAATAAAAGTCTGACTAGATGTTCCGAATCCCATTTCACTCCATACATCAAGGTCGTTCTACAATGATAGAAAGATGATTAAAGTAAACAGTGAATTGCATGTATTTTACCAATTCATTGTCTTACCATTGTGTGGAGAATTGAGTATTTAGAAACTAGACAATTATCTTGAGAGCATAAGTGTTCATCACTGTCTTCTAGGCTATGAAGTGGAAATTAGCACAAAGATTCTTGATCCTCTTGATATGTGTGTGGGGGGGGATGGGGAGGTTAAATTAGTACACAGAATCATTTTAGTGGTAATCCATGATCCAGTTAATGTTAATATGACCTAGGTCCTACTTGACATAGTTTTTAAAGCTTTGGTATTATGCATGTAGGTACTGACCTAACCAAGCTAGCTCGGTCTTTCATGCCTATTTGTATGATTTCTGAGACTTTGAGGTTCTTCTACGACATGAAATAGTACCTTAGGAAAAACCTGATATCAGTAAACGTCAAAGAAGGCAATTTGAAGAAAAGTTGCCCAACAGCCTATGATTTTACTTCAGTTCATTCTTAATATACTATACCAAAAATCAAGCACTATAAAGTTAAGTTTTCACAATAATTAAATAATTGAACTAAAACCTTATAATTTACAGAAAATGATTATATGACTATCCACATGACATTCTAAATAAGACATCAGGTATTATCACAGGGGACAGAAACTTGACTCTACATCATTTTTGTATTACTCGTTGCATATAATTTTTGATCTGACATGGTTTTTATCCATATTTTTTAGTTTATCCCATTACATTTTTTATTTGAGTGACTGTTACTATTTTAGAATACAATTAATGTTTAAAAACGCAAAAGTACATACCTTTGGTATGGGTCGCAAGCATGAATATTTGCACCTGATGTTATTAGCAATGCTGCGGTCAATAATTTTTTTTCTGGAGAGCCAGCATCAGGGGGTCAGGCCCTCCTGTAATGAAATCAACCAATAATTCACAATGCTGCCTATTCCCCAACTGAAGTGAAAACTTTATACCTGGCACAGTGAATATAAAGTTTTCCACAAAGTAGAGAGCACTAGAGATTTTCTTCACAGCAAACTGCTCATTCCTATGTTGTCATTGTAATTCTTCAATCCTGCCTACAGTTGTTGCAAGACCTCTCCAAAACTCATGTCAAACACTTTCCTTCCATGAATCTCTGTTCCTTTCACTACATTTATCATGGCATATTAGAGTTATGTGTTTGCTTCCTTTTAAGTGAAAATTATTTTAATTGAATTAAAATCATTCCCCACTCCTATTCTTACATTAGATACTCCCCTTCCCCCACACATCTCACCTCATTTAACTCTACTTAGTACTCTTCCCAGGCTCCTTCAAGTTAGTAGCCTCTTCATCTTTGATTATCTTTACTACATATATCTATATATGTGTGTACATGTATGTATAAACATATAAATAGAACCTACTGTCTCCATAGTTGTTCCGTATATGGTTTTTAGGACGGCCACTTTGCATTGAACAACCAATAAGGGGGTTTACCTTTAAGAGAAGCAAATTCTCATTCTCCAAGCAATCAACACTTGATAATAAATTCAAAATCTAGGGATGGAACACAGTGAAAGATTTCTTCTTCTACCTTAACATGTCCACTGGTATTATCATAATTCCAGTCTTTTTATGCAGCTGTTTCTAGGAGAGGCTGTTGCATGGAAGACTTCCTCATTATTCTGCCTATTACAATCTTTTCAATCCCTCTTCCTCAAAGTTTTCTGAGCCACAGACTCATGAGCTGTGATGTAGATGTACAAGCCAACATTTCTTGGGAGCATATCTCAAAGGAACCAACCCCCAAACAAGTGCCAAAGGATTTCAAAATTTTGTTGAATAGGTGTACTAAATTTTCCTCTCTAACTCAGAATTTCTACCTGTATTTCAAATGATATTTGTGTGCCAGATGTATCATTTTCCAACATGAAATATGAGAAAAACTGTGAAATTGTTCTTTTTCAAAATAAGTAAATAACCAAAATGTGCTTCTTTGGTAAATTCCTGTTTGACCAACTGTGTATGCAGCAGACATTAGCATCTGAACAACTTGTTTCAGGGGACCCACGATAGCAATGCCAGTCCCTTGCTCTGAATATGTCACCAAAGAAATTGACTCAAAATAGCCGAAGCGCCATATAAACTTTGATGAATTGACTGTTTCTATCCTGTTATATGATGCAAGTTGTCCTCACCCTAGAAAGCCCAAGACATGTTCCTTAAAAATTATTCAATTTAAATTTTGTCCATTTCATACATAGGTGCTGTAGTGACCTCATTTCAACCTTTCCTCACTGTCTCTCCTACTCCCCCTCTGTATCAACTCTTCTCATGCCCTCCCTACTGCTTCTAATTTTGATGACCTCTTCTTTAACCAGTATTGTTATACACACAAGCTTATCTATGCCTGCTTGTATGTGTGTATGTATACATATAACGTACTGAGTCCATTTAGCTTTGCTCATATTGTAAGTGTTAATGGCTAATGATCTAGCATTGCATAGTCAGAGTTTGTCTCTAGAGAAAACAGATTCTTTTCTCATCACCCATTGTTTTCCCAGTGATAGAACCTTGTAAGTTCCCCACCACTGTTGGCAATTCGCCCTGTATTGCCATCATGTGGGCCTTATTTAGGCAAAAGAAGACAAAGATTTCCTGAGTTCAATATTGCATTATCTTGCAACAGGCACAATAGTTCTTTTGTCCTTAGAGGCATTTGACCCCTTTTCAATGATGTTCTCTGAGCCTCAGGGATGGGTTTGCACCAGTTGGGGCTGGCTAGTCAGCAAAAGAATCTTATGTTCACATTATTGGATTCAGCAAATGGCAATAATAATACCTTACAGCATTTGAGGATCTCTTGGACTCTAGTCAACATTAATTCCAGGGGCAGTTTACCTCTCCTGCTTTGTTAAACAGTCTATTGCTTTAGGCTAGGGGGGAGACCGTTTCATCCTGTTCTTTACTTATACTCCAATACATGTGTTTAATTTCCCTGATATGATAATTCCATGAGCTAGATAGACTTCCAATATTACTTTTTAAAGCATAGATCTCAGTATGTAGCCCAGTCTAAGCTAGAAGTCATCTTCCTGAAACAGAACCTCAGTCCTACTCTTGAGTTTACAAGTGTGCCATCACATCTGATCACCTGCTTCTTCAAATTCTTTTGTATCATTGCTCCAGTGTGATCAATGCTTAGGTTATAGTTCTAGGCAAGGTACAAATCAGAAATAAATAAATGCTTTATCCATCAGTGAAAACTGAATAATCCCTGTATGTACTTGCTTTGGTACACTGCAATCACTCAGTAGCTTGCACTTGTGTGTAATGTGAGAGAAACAGTGGATGTTGTCTGTAGTGTACACAACATGTCTGACTACAAACAGGATCAACCTAATAAATCTAAAACATCTCCTAATCAGAATGGTGTTATTTATATTGAAGATAATTTTTCAGGTGTTAGATATGCATCTATGAATTGTGCATAGTAGACAATGCTCAGATACAAAGCTGATATTGAGAAATAATTTTAAAATGCCAATTAATTTCATAAATATAAAATGTCAATTAAATTCATAAATGCACCAGACATCCTAAATCTATATCAAAACACCAGGAAACAAAAATAGAAGACTCAAATAGTTACATAGGGAAAGCAGGGGGACATGAGCAAATGGGACACACTTGGATGTTGAGTATGAAAGTGTTCACTGTAGGGACTGATTCAATCAAATGGGTCCAGAGGAGAAAGGAATTGAATCTTTATGAACAAGAAGAAGTCCAGATTTCTGAATTCTCCTACAGATTGAGAGTATACTGTGTTTCTAGAAGGTAAACTGTGCATGGAGTGCACTGACTCCATAGAACTTTGGTTCGCATTTTTTTTTTTTTTTTAACCTTTGCTGAATGTTTAGCAACGGATTTGTACAAAGCAAGTACTGGTAGTGCAATCAACCATATTTAACTCAAAATAAAACAGTCCCCGATATAGTGTGAAAGTGAAATGTCACCCACAGGTTCATGTGATTGACACTGTAGCCTAGCTGGTAACTATGTTGCAGGAAGCTTGTGGAAGCATTTGGAAATGGATCCTTGCTCTCTGAGCTATTGTCATGTTGGCAATGTTGGGGTTAGTCCCAATATTGTCCCAGTTTCTCCAGCGGCTTTTGCTTTCAAGGCTGTGGACATGGGAGAAGGTGAAATGTAAGTTCCTGACAGGATGAACCAGCATAATTAAACTTCTGTGCTTTCTCGACCAAGACAAGATCATCCCTTGCGACACAGCAACTCTTTTCTTTCTGCTGATCCAAGCAGGGATGTTAAAACAATGACAAATCAATATCAAGCACAAACTGTAATCCAGTCATTGGGATGGTTAGTTTCAATTGTCAAGGACACCACCTAGAATGACTTAGGAAGAGTGTTTCCATTGGGAAACTGAATCATTAGACAGACCCGTGGAAAGGTCTGTGGCCTATGTCCTGAAGCTTCTAATGATTTTACCCCATTATTGATGCTTCAGTCTTATTGTTCAGAAATAAACGTAGGCACATAACTATCCCAACAACAAGAGTTCAGTTTTCAAACGGTGTGTTTGTTTTATTTGAGTACCAAGATAAAGCTTACTTCCAAGGTAAAGTTTGCTTTCTTTTATTATTTTAAACTGGTTAGAAAAGTGGTGGAAAATATTGATAAAGTAGAAGTATTATACATGGCATACTTTGTGTTTTCATGAAGATTTGCTGTCCTACGAACAGGAAAGCTGTGTTCTCTATTACTTTTTTCAATAAACCAAGGTTATTTCTCCCATATTTAAAATCAGATTTATGAAAGTTCCATAGTTATTTTGACTACATCTACCATTCTCTCTCTACTCCTTCCTGATCCACCCACTTTCCCTACCCACCATACTTTCTGTGCTCATTAATAGAACCCACTCACTGAGTCTAGGGATCATTGCAAAATTCTCTAAGAGACAGAGCAAGTCGATTGACCACAAGGAAACCACAGGGCAGATGTTCATATGAACTCACAGTCATTGTGACAACACTCACAAGGCTCACCCAGGCAATACCAAGTCAGCCAAACTCTTCATTGTGGAGACAGGAAGTTAGGACGAAGTCCTATCTCTAGCTGGGGAGCTATTGGCAACTGATAGCTGTGGGAGAGGGAGAGCCAGTTTTATTTAGCAGTGTGACTCCCTAGTAGGCTGACCAAACTGCAGTGGATGGTCACAAACCAAAAAGCATATGGGCTGTGCGAACTGCACTAATTTCTTGCACTATAAAAGCACAACAACCATGTTGATGTTTAAATAAATACCAATCAAATGATTTCTAAATGTCAGTCAGGGAATACTTGAGCTTCAGAACCCAGATAATTGTGGCCCTATACATGAACTTGTGAAAGCACACAGTTCCTAAATACTTGAGAATTTAATTTAGGTAATCTTTACCTCTGACATCTCTTCCGTAGTGCTCCCTGACGCCAAAAGGGCAGCCACGATTTCAAAGGAGTCATTGTATATGGCATGATGAAGTGCCATGTCACCGTTCACGTCTTTCAAGTTCGGATCTGCTTCTTGTTGTAGCAGAAGCAAGACTGTTTCTGTTGAGCCAGACTGTACAGCCTGTGGATGTTATAAAAAGAAAAACATTGAAAAGTCAAGTAATTCAAAACAGGCATTTCACGGCTTTCACTATGATTCATGTTTGAGTGAGATAGATGCTTTCATTTTCAGTATGAGCATTTAAGTGAAATATTTCCTGAAATTGATATATTTGAACTACCTTGACAAGTGGTGTCATTAACTTGTCGTCAACCATGTTAACTTCAGAGCCATTCATTAACAGATACTTTACAGCAGCTGTACATCCATGAAAGGAGGCATAATGGAGAGCCGTTCTGTGGGAGAAAGACACATGTTCTTATTGAAATTGTAGGATATTATGTCAGCATGTACAATCACTCACATTTTGCAATCATTATATGACATGTAAGTCCTCTGACTCCCCACGGACCAATGTTTAACTTTCTTCTAAACATGTTCATTTGCTCTAATTATTCACTATATTAGAGCACCTCACTCACTATCCAGAACGTTTGTTACAGTGGGGGGAGAGAACCCATGGCTGTTGCAGGCTAGATCAGTCATCTGTCACTCACTCATCTAGTTCTATCTGGAGCCAAGGTTCTGGCCCAGAGAGGCCTACTTGTACAGAGAGAGCATGACCTTAGGCTTGAAATCCTACTTGACTTTGCATCCTGCTCTAGGTGGCATCCTCACCAGCTATCCCCTAGTCCATCAATGCAGTGATTTCTTCATCCTTTACATGCAGATCCAAACAACTCCTCTCCCAGTGTACTATGACACATCAGTGAGGATCGTTGCAACCACTCTGCATGGGCTTCTGCACAGTAGATCCACATGGTGGACATTTAAATTATTAATATTACAATGTGATGAACATTTCAAGTAAACGGCAATCCATTATCTACTTTACAAAGATTTTCAAGGTTATTTATACACTTACAAGATCCCACAATGGTGTTGGTTTGCTTTTATTTAATTTGAGACAGAGTCTGCTTCATTAAGAAAACTGCAATCATTCATGCTCTTAATATGACATGCTGCCCAACTTAAGAATTTCTTTGGCTCACATTTGAACTCACCAAAAATTGGAATGTGACTGACAATTCATATTTGCCAACAATGACTGCTAACACTTAAAAGCTATGCCCTCATGCAAATATCATGGTGCCTTGGACTAGTTGATATGTGACATATATGCTTGGCATTCCTAGTCTCTTAAGCTAGATTCAAATAAATGCTAGTTTTGAATGCAGTGTAGGTAAGAGCTGTGAAACATATCAACAGCAAAGTGTAAATACAGAGGAACTTTTATTTAGTTTTTTTTTTTTTTTTTTTTTTTTAACGAAAATTCAGCTGAAGGTAACTTGGGATTCAAATCAGTTGGTTTGGCTCATTCTTCACCATAAAGACAGAGAATTCATAGGCAGCAGATATTTGCTATGCCTAATGGCAGTATCTAAATCTACTTTCACAAGGGAGATTAAAGACTGTGGGCCACAACAACTTGGGCCCAATTGGAAAAGCAAGATGAGTTTGCTGCTTTCCAAGTTATGAAAATCCCAGTAAGCTTTATTCACCTCTACCAGGAATAACTAAATATATCAGAAGTAACTTGCAGATAACCTGGAGCTTGTCAGCAAATGGTGCTAAGAAAATTGTTACTCATCAAGGCAGTGCTGAATTAAACCCTTCAGAATGATATGAACTAACAAGTAAGAAGCTTAAGAGAAATAACAAATCTGAGAAATCTATGAAGGTACAAGAATGACATTCCTAGGACACTAGTGAGAAACAAAGAAAATGAAGGGTGATAAGAACACAGCTATCTTTCAAGTTCAAATTCTTTGCATGATTCTTGTGTAAACGATATATATATATATATATATATATATATATATATATATATATTTACAAAACATGGGTACACAGTGGTATAAAGATTAGTTGAACTATATTTGAGTAATTTCAATATATTCAGTGGCTTTAGTATGAGAAACTGTACCAGCAGTGGTAGCTCATGCCTTTAATCCCTTCACACATGCAGCAGAGTCAGGCAGATCTCTCTGTGAGTTTGAGGCCAGCCTGGTCTTCAGAGGGAGTTCCAGTACAAGCTCCAAATCTCTACAACAAAACTTGCCTCAAAAAATAAAAAAAAAAAAAAAAAAAAAAAGAAAAAAAAAAAAAAGGCTCTATACTTGGCATCTGTACTCTCTACATGTTTATTACTTGTTATTGCATATATTGAAATGCAATTCCATTTGTTTACTATTGTATAGTCAATAAAATGCCATACATGGGGATTATGAAGTGACAGGGAACCTCCTGGGCCTTTGGTCTCGTGCTTATGCTCAATAATATGACATGGACCCTCTCAGACCTCAGATGACCAAGAGCCTGCCAGCTAGAAAGCCTAGCTGGGCTCTTCCACTCCTGTTATCCTCAACAGATCCAGGGAAGGTAGGTTTTCCCCATCTCCCATCATCCCATTTCTTCATGCCCAACTCCCATCCTGAGCTTCCAAGCCCTCTTACCGCTGGTGTTTGTCTTTATGATCTATGGAAAATTTCTTCTTTTCGATGAGTCGGATAAGAACTCCGATTTTCCCTCTACAGGCTGCCAGATGAAATTTATTTTTTCCCATGTAGTGCTGCCTGTATATCTTCTCTTGACTGGACCGCCAACAACATAAGTTGTTTTGGCCAATGTCAGAGGACTTACAGAATTGTTTTGGAGTTTGCTGTTTTTTAAGACACCAGAGAGTCCTTAAGGAGGACAGCATCTTCTGTGTCCACCTTCCTCTCGGCTTAAATATTTGGGATTAAGTGTAGTCCATTAACATAAACATAAAAAACTACGTATAAAAGTGGTCTAAAACCATCCTCGTGTCGATCAAAGAAGCGACTCAAGTGTTGCCTGTTAAGCACAGATCCAAATGGTTACTTAACAATCGTTGCCAAGCAACACTGGTAAATTCTAATATGCACCTTCTTCCTCATAGGTCACAGCCCCTGAAGTAAATGGTGTCAGTGCACATGTGCAGTGTAGGTAGGCCTGGTGCCCTTGCTTGCCTTAGTTTATACTTACCATGCAAGGTCTTTATTCTTCAAATTTGAAGAATACCTTTATTCCCTACATTAATCTTACTTGGCAGTTGCTTTGATAGTGTAAAATTCATCTGTCTAAAATTTTATCTAGGGCTTTTCACTGAAAGGTCATGTTATTTATATGAGCTGGCCTTTGTGAAAAAGACATCCTCCCTCTTCCCCCCCACCCCTGTGTCTTACTCTATGCCTATTTCTCTCTCATCTCCCTCTATCTCTCCTCTCTCTCCCGCTCTCTCTGTCTATCTCCATCATGCTATCTCTTGTCCTGGTTGTTGAACATAAGAGTATTTGACTCTACAATACCTTCTGATTATAGGTTCATTCCCCCTATCCTCCCTGATCTTCCTCACCAACCCACCCACACAAATCAGTCCTTTCTCCCAGTAGTTTCTTCCTTCCCCTCAATTGACCCCTCCAGTTTCCAATTTCTCCCACTCTGAGCACCACAGCTCAGGTGCTTGCAGTTCTTTGGAGACACCTCTCAATGGGCATGGGAGGCACGTGAAGCTCTAGGGGAATTCTGCTCGCTAAACACTCTAAACAGCAGGAGGCAATTGAAATTAGACTAAAAAATAAATGACTATTTGTGCTACACAACTGTTAGACACTGAGCTTATTCACAAAAAGTAAAATACAATCTATGTCTTCATTTTCTGTTTGTTTGTTTCCGTTTGTATTCCTAGAAAGAAGACTCCATAATAACATGTGAGCAAAATATGTTTCAAAATCAAGTGTGCTTAAGAATAAACAGCCAACACACCAGAAATATAAATCTGCCTTAGTTAAGAGCACAAAGAGGGAACCTTCAAGACAAGCTTAAATGGCCTGGAAGCAGTTAAGGTCACAAAAACAAGTGCAAATTATCACCATGAAGGTGGAACAAATGCATTCACCTGCCCCTGACAAGCAGGGGTTTGTATCCCTTTCCATCAGTGGGATTAGATTTTCACTAACCCCACTTGGGAAGGTGAAAGAAAAAGGAAACTTGGCTATATTAGTCGGGGGACAGAATTATTAAGAGAAAAGAGGAAGTGTGACTAAAGAGATATGTTTTCTGATTTGTGTGTGAGTGTGTCTACTTGGTAGGATGACTTAAGTATTGAATTGAATTTTCATTTAAAAGCCCACTGTTTCTCTTGGGAGTTATTAAAATGGAAAGAAACCCATCATGAGAAAGCAGATATTGGAATATTTGGAACTTTTCTACTGGTAATTAACAGCTGTAAAGTCCACAGAGGCAAAAATAAAATTAAGTAGCTGAAACAATGTCCTGTGACCAGTTGCTCAGGCTAACTATTCTCTTCCATATCTTTGTTTGCTTGAAGATGCTGGCGTGTGTGCTGGGGTGTGTCTGAAATGGATGGGAGATGGAGAATAAAGCCAGTGAATGGGTCATGCTGAAAGGACAACTTTAAATGTACATAAATATTGCTGCTCTGTTCATGCCTATATTTCCTTAGAAAAGAATTTATACTGTGAAGGATAAAAAATGAACTTAGGAAAAGGAGCTGAGGAAGGAAGTCTCTTCTTCCCCTTGCTGTCTGTAAAGGAACAGAGGCTTGGAATGGGGAGAAGGCACAGGTGGCAAAGCACCTACTGTGAAAGCATCAAGATCTGTGTTCGAGTCCCCACAAGATGTCAGGCAAGTTTGGACAGAAAACGAGGGTGCCTCGGGCTGCTGACCAGCCAGTCTAGCCCAGTCAGAGATTTCTAGGTTTCAAAAAGTAATGTGGAGAGGGATCCAGGGGCTCCTCTGTCACCTTCTGGCCCATGCACTTTTTAAAGGTCTTTCAGTTCCACGATGAGCTACTCCTTCTTGGGACTCATCATGTGTACTTGAGGCTTTCTTCGAGGATTGGTGATTTTGGTTGTTCCTCTATGGTTTACATTGAGATAATAAGACTGGACAAGAATGGAGACTGGGTGAGTGAGCAAGTATTCAATTTGTACCTGAGGTGCTCAAGACTTCTGATCCATGAATGCTTCTTATAGGATGTCAGCCTAGGTGCCAAATTTTCCAGAATACATGTGTGGAAAGAAGTATGCAGAGTTTTTGCCTTTGGGAAGAACCATGCTAGTGCCACCTGGCTATGAACTCCTGACCTCATCGAGGCTTTAGCTTGAAACTTTAATTTCTTGCATTGTTCATGCTCTCCTCATTCTCCCCTCTGAGTCTGGCTAAACAGGCTGAGTTCAGTCTCCATCTCACTTGTTGGCACTTTAGTGTCTTAGGTTTGTGTGGAGCAGCTCTGTGCTCTCACCTGCTTTCCATATCTCCACAGAACCCTTCTCTCTCGTTATCTTTTTCTTTATGAGCTCATCACTTGCAATTCATTTGCTGTCCCCATTAAAGCATCCAAGAAAGGGTAAGAAATAAGGGTGTACTAAGTCAAACTCTTTGAAGCAGGAGACCGTGATTTGTGGGGGCACTTATTTACATGTATGTGTATTTAAAAATGGATTAGACCATGTTTGTATTTGTGCTTAAACAAACACCTTCAAATGATCTCTGGGCACAAATAGAATGTGTTCTCCATATACTCCACTCCTTCAACTACTCTTAATTCTTTCCACATGTTGGCTCCCTGTGCTTTGTGTATGTATGTTCATGTAGATGTATGCAATTATGTGTGCAGGCATACTGTTCCAAACATGAGTGTAGTGTGTGTGGACTACAGGTTAAAGTTTTATGTCTTCCTTAATAGCTTTTCTCCTAGCTTTGTGGACATGGGTTTTCTCACAGAACTTGGAGTCCATTGGTTCATTTAGCTTGGTTGGCGAATGTACTCCACAGATGCATCTGTTTGTGCAATCTGTACATATCTCCCAGAACTCACTGGCTATAGACACCTGTCCACATAACTGACTTTCCTTGGGTGTTGGGGATCTGATCTCAGGTCTTCACACTTGTGCAGTACAGTACAGTACGGGGCCCGAAGCTGTAGCTCAGTACAACCCTTGTTGACTGAGCCATCTCTCCAGCTACAATTGGAGCTTCTATTTATAGAATTTAGGGGAAAAGAAAGGAATTCCCCCAGGAGTAAATGTCAGGAAAGTTTAAACCATACAATCACAGCCTAGTCGTGTATATTGGAGGCTTTTCCCAAGCTGCGGGGCCTTCAGAACTCTGAAAGGAAGCATGAGCATGAGTGTTAGTTTTCTAGATAGAGGCAATGGTCAAGACTCAAAAGAGTTATTGTACATGTCAGGGAGCTTGAGGCTGGAATTGATATCTTCACTGGAATTTTTGCAGCATGCATATAACCCTAGTCACAACTGTCACTTGAAGTTATTTCTTTGCCCTTGTTTGGGACACAGGAGTCTTGGGGAAGGATCTCTTCAGACTGTCTCCCTCTGCCTCCCTCCTTCTTGAAGTCACATATGTCTAACTTACACCTTGAGACAAAAATGAACAGGCAAGCACAAACATGCACCCGCATCTTCTCCTCTACCCTCCGCACTTTCTTCATGAAGGGGGAACTGAAAACACAGAAGTGTGTAGCTGGACACAGGCCCAGAAATCTGGAAAGTGTTTTCTGTGGGATCCCCATGGGGAAGCTCAGGGCTGCCAACAGCTCTGGCTCTGGGCTTCAACACACCTTCGGTCCAGTACCTGGCACTCTCTACTCCCCTCTTCACCTCAACCCATAAACCCATACAGGGAGCAGATAGCAGCAACTATGAGTTTCAAATTGCAACAGCCAAGCCATGTGGGGAAGGGAAGGAAAGCAGACAAAAAGGACCTAAAGGTCCTGGAAAGCTTTACCTTACACCTGGCCTCACAACTCCTCTTTGTGTACAGGCATTTACTAAGCAGCTTTTTTGTGGGTATTTGGATATAGGTGGTTCAAGGAGAAATTAGAGATTTTTGGGACTGGCAGGGCAGCATGCGAATCAGCTTTGAAGAACCATCAAGAACATCAGCAAATAAGAAACAGGTACTAATTGTCCAGATGATAGGTGAAGGGTTAATTACAGACATTAATTACTCTTATAGCTGTCCTATCCTAAAGAATCTGATCTCATACCTGATACCCTTTTAGTTAAGTTACAAAAGGATTGTAACTGTATCTATATAGTCTTCAACCCCTTGGAAGAATTGAGAAGGAAAAGAATATTACCTGGTTGAGGAGGAAGTGCAAGCAAGTGACTTCTAAAACATACAAGAAATGACAGAAACAACTGGCTATCTGGACAGTCACCCAAAGTTAAGATGTCCATCTGTATGTTGTAAATATGTGTTCCTTTTATTGAGTGCTGAATAAAGCTGTTTTGACCACTGGCCAGGCAGAATACAGTTAGGCAGGAAAGCCAAACAGAGTTACGGAGAGAAAGAAGGCAGAGCTGAGGAGACATCACGTGGTCTTCGTGGAAGCAAGATGCCAGAAGGTTACCAGTAAGCCACAGCCAAGCAGCAATACACAGATTAGTAGTGAAAGACCCCAGGAGGGCTTGAACACTCATGCCCCCAGTCAGGAAAGGCAGCCCCCCCCCCCACAAATCACTCACGAGAAACGGCCTTGCTGCAAAAGCATGAGGTCTTTTATATTCCAGTGCACTGGGGTCCACAGCCATACTCCACGTGGGGTAGAGGACTGGGAACCCGGGGTACAGGGTTCAGACAGCTTTTATAGGGTTACAAATAAACCCTGGCATCACAAACCAATCATCTCATAATATCCAGTGTGGAACAATCAATTTGAACTATCCAAGCCCCCCGCTTTGCCCTGGAAGTCTGCTTTCAATAGGGCTTCTGGGTAGTGTGGCAGGGGCTCATTTCCTGTTCTCATTTAATCACAGGTGTTGTCTGTAAATCACCCTGTCATAAAAAGTCAAGAATGACCTTTTGCCTACTCTCTGCTAGGGGGCAGAGTCCAGGGAAAATTAGGCTAAATTTTCCATCCTTACAGTAGAAATGGGTTAATTTCTTGAGAGAGCTAGACAGTAGTAAACATGGAGCATCGATCAAGCAATTACATTTAATACTAGCCTGTGAGTGATTCTTTCATAAGAGGTGGTAGTGACCAACAGGCAGGAAAAAATTCTGTGCATTTGGGACCAGGAGAGACAGAGAACATCTTCCATCTACATTATACTTCTTCTAGAGTTAGAAAGAGATAGTTCAGTATATAAGAGCTATATATCAGGCTGCATACACTGAGGGCATTTGTTCACATCCATTATACCATTCCCAAGTTGGGGGGGGGATGTGGGGGTTTAATATAAAAACTCAACAAGTGCAGAGCAATGATAACCAAATTTGGCTGCTTGTCAGGATTGCTAGAAGAGCTTGCACAGATTACCATGTCATGCCACACCAGCCCCAGTGGGGACAGTGTAGCAATGTCTGAGAAAAATCTCAAATGGCTACCTGTGCAGAGGTTTGCACCACAAGTGGTTATTCCTCCTGGGAAGAAGTGGCCAGGTCCCTGCAGCTCCTTGCTTGGCTGGCTGATTGGAAAGGGTGCTGGGTGCATTTTGTGCTATGATAACAATAATGCTTTTGATTATTGGTGTTTTGGCCTGTAGCTCCACTTTTAGTTCAGAGAAGCCTGGAGAAGGCTTAGATACAATTTCGGGAACTGAAAGAGATGCAGACTAACAATCAACAGATGGATGCTGTCCTCTGTACCCTCAATTACAATACTCAAAGAGCTGGTTGAGACTTCAGGTGTCAGCCCAAGGCCTGATAAATTAACATAGCTAAAGCTGTAGGAATTTGCCCACAAGGAGACCCTGCCTAACAATAGCCAGCCCACAACAAAGCTGTTGTGGGATTTACTATAAAACTCAAACTTGAGATCTTAGGGCCCCTAAATCAATAAAACAGTACAAGAGTTCTTAACAATGTTGTTAAAAGTTTACTAATCAGAGGCAATGACTATTCCCTAAACTCAGTGAGCCAAATCCCTGGTCAGCTGACCACAGGCAAGCCAAAATAGATGTTTTTAAGATCTCATGCTTCAAGGGAATTGCTGACATTTATATAATATGTCTGTAAACTTTAAACTGTGGTCAAAGATCTGTTCCTTGAACTTTCTGCATAAAAACCCAATGCTCTGAAGTTAAAACTGCAGCAGTTGCAAACCTCCTCGAGTGTGTTTGTGTCTGTCTGTCATGCTGAAGCCACTCCTGAGCTGGTCATGGAGTTTTCATCTCCAGGCAGACCTATTGCCTACTGAGCAGTCTGCCTCATTGGATGTGAGCAGTCTGTCACATCCAAATTACTCAGAATCATTACGGTTTGGTGATGGAGTCTAGAAAATGGAATTTAAATAAAACTGTTTAATGTTGGTTTTTGTAATTTGCAGGTCTTGAGAGTTTCTAACTCTCAACTTGGCATCATGAGGAATCTTAACCTTAGAGCGATTATTTGCTAGATGGTATATTCTGTATATTTTCAACTTTAGAGAGTTCCTGTACTAATTGATGATATTTTAATTTACATGCATCTTAAATAGCCAACTAATTGTCCTGTGGCAAAGGCATCTAGCTAATGTCTGGCACTACAGAAGTTTCTAACTGGTGTAAGTGACTGCATAGACCACTGGATGTACTGAATTTGGGTGATTATACCTACTGATGCTTTAGATAAAATTATTTTCAATGCTAAAATCTTCCAACTCTTGAAGTTGACTTAAAATGATTCAGTAGGAAACTTGGGTTCACTCTTGTATACTTGAAAATCAGTCACACATGTCAGTGTATTTATGGTCACTTGGGGTATCAGCTATTATTTATAACACTGATTTACATGTATTTGTGAGACATTGAGATGACTCATCAGAGGAAAGCACTTTGCTGTCTAAGCCCAACAGAGAGCTTGATCCTGGGGGTGCATGGTAGAGAGGATCAAGTCCTGAAAGCTGTCTGCTGACCATTGCACTTCAGGTGTAGCAAGTACCTGGACTAACATATCAAACATACAACACACATACACCACAAATAAACATTTAAAAATAGTATTAGTATTTAAAGTATACTTAGGATATGTGTGGTGAACCAGTTTACATAAGCCTAGATTCATTGTTTAATTTTTATTCTTAATTTGTATGATATAACAGCCTCTTCTGAAAAGTTCTGGCCTTGTAGAACTAGATTGTTCTTATAGCTATATAGGAGAGATTTGCTAAGTATGATACTTGGAACATTTCAGGCCTATGAGATGGGCCTGCATAAAATATTTTCCATTTAATATTTGTGGTTTATAAGAAGAATTACATGTCTTTAACAAGATATAGAAAGGCTGTGCCTTTTTGTAAAAACCCTTACATTTAAGTAATAGAGAATTCAATATTTCACTGTAATACAAAAAGACATATTTTTATTTTGGTTTGGATTGATATCTGGAAAGGTTCTTTCTGTGTAGCCCTGGCTGTCCTGGAACTTGCTATGTTCTTTGGCTGGCCTTGAACTCAGACAGATTCTCCTGCCTGTCTCCCAAGTGCGGGGAATACAGGCTTAAACCACAATTCTTGGCCTTGGTCATAGGTTCTTTGAAACCAAGTGTCAATTTCTATCCTTTCTGGCCTGGAAGTTGCTGAGTAGAGTAGGCCAGTTTCAAACTCAGAAACTTCTTGCCTGTTCCAGAGCCCAGGATTAAACCATGTGCCACCACCCCTGCCTGAGATCCTTTTATATGACTATTGAATGCTTATTAGTGGTAGCTGTGCTGTGGCAAAGTAAAATAACATATGTGGGCTTGAAATTTGGGGCCAGACTTCATTAAGACCTGCGTTTTTATAGGCCATGGTGGCCTTGAATTCCTTATTCACCTGAGGATGGCCTTGTCTTGATCACTTTTTTAAACTAAATTCATTTATTTATTTTACACCCCTCCTACAGTTTCCTCTCCCTCCCCTCTTCCAATTTCCTCCCCAAACTCTTTTCTCCACACCCCTGCTGCGACCCCCTCCCCCCTCCCAACAAGCTTGCCTTCATTTCCCTTCAGAATGGGGCCTGCATCCCATGCATATAAACAAAACATGGCATATCATTTGCACTTGAACTAAGCACCTCCCCTTGTATTAAGGCTGGGTAAGGCAGACCAGTATAAGCAAGAGGTACCCAGAAGTCAGTCAAAGCCTTAGAGATAGCCCCTGATCCCACTGTTAGGAGTCCTGAGCTAGACCAAGCTGCACAGCTATCACACCCTGAAACTTAAACCTCACAAAGATTGGACAGTTACCTTGATCTTCTTAACCCAGCATAAGCTTATTATCGAAATATGTAAAATGTGAAAAAAGTTACTCCTTTGTTGATATTGTATAGGTTTTGATTCAGAGTTTAAGGATCATCTTTGTTTTCTATCAGAACTAGGTGCTTTGTTTGCTTTTTATCCTTTGTGACCCATGTTTAAATGAACTAGTTCTAAATCATCACTATTACTTAACTTTCTATTTTCTTTTAGTTTTAGCTTTAACAATTATGGGTTTTGTATTGTTTTGTTTTGCATATCTTAACTTCCCCATTATTCTAGCTACCTTTGTGTTGGGATTGAAACCCATGGAGGGTCTCATGTTAGGCAGCAGCTCTACCATTGAGTTATTCCTTTCCTAGAAATATTTGTTTAATCTTTGAAGGTCCTTTTCTTTGGTATGATTTCAGTAAATAGATTAAGCATTTTGCTTAATAAATCTTTTGTATTAGTTTTTGCTTCATCTAGGGTTTCTCTCACAATAGGATAATTGGACAATTAGATGCTTTCAATTCTTAGTTTTAGAGCTGTTTGTTGTTGCTGTTGTTTGTTTTATGTACCCTAACTTAGGATAAAGTTTGTGTCTGCCTGAGGGACACAAGTAGGGGAAACATGAAACTTGTCACTTTTTCAGAATATAATGTTTGTGTTAGTGTGGAAAAAAGAGGTCAAAGTGGTGGTGGGTTTTTTTTTTGTTTGTTTTGTTTTGTTTTGTTTTGTTTTGTTTGTTTGGTTTTTTTTGACCTATTTAGATTACATGAACATTTCTTGATTAGACAAACAAGAAATAAGAACTTCATGGAGAAAGGTTAAGTATACCAGAAATTCAAAAGTGTTTTTTCTTTTTTCTATTAAATGCTTTATTTCTTTTACATACCTTGTTTATATACAGTTCCTCTCTTCTTGTTCCCACCCCAACTTCCTTTCTACCCCCCAACCACTCAGAAAGGGGAAGGCTTTCCATGGGAGTCAACAAAGCTTGGCATAGCAAGTTTAAGGCAGGACCAAGCTCCACCCCACTGCATCAAAGCTAAGTGAGGCATCCAACATAGCAAATAGGTTCCAAAACACCAACTCATGCACCTGAGAAAGATCATGGTCCCACTGCTAGGGGGTATGGGTGTAGAAGGAGAGATAGATAGTGGTTGAATATATACTATTTAATGTGGTAAACAAAATTGGGCATTTGTAATCCAATTAAATTTGGTCAAATTTAGAGACAATGTTAATCAAGTTTCAAAAAGATGTTTAACTTCTTTCCCATTTTTGGTGTTATTTTGGAAGGTGTAACATAGCCAACCTTGTAAAAGAATACTAGAAAATAATGGCTCATAAATTAATCAAAGAATATCTCCTGAAATAAAAAATACTCACCTACGTTTTTACAAATTGTGAAATTTCACCATGTAAGCCATTTAAAATGACTCTCTGTGACAGATGAAAAAAATAAATAAACAAGATTGAAAGGTAAATATAAATTTAGAAGCAAGTATTTCATGAGACAAAGTTATGGTAGATAAAGAAAATCTTTGCAAAGGCTCAAAATATGCTTAACCTCTGTTAATCCTAAAATGCAAGGAGAAAGACCACTGACCCAAATCATCATGGACAAATTGCAGGAAGCAAGGAACTTAATAAAGCAAGCATTTTTGTTTATGCACATGAGCTGCTTGCCCCTCAGATGGAACTCAAGTGGTCAACCCTTGACGTGAGGAAGACAAAATTTTATAGCTCAAAAATAGGGGCTTTGGGAGTTTGGGAGACATGATTACAAGGTGGTCATAATAAGGTTGTCTTAACAAAAGATGACCATAGCAAGGTAGTTAGAACAAACTTTTGCAACAAAGGGAGTGTGCAAAATAGTTATTATAACTTTTTGAAAGTCATGGTTGTGGTATTGTAGAATTTGAATTTAAGATGTGTTATATTCGTTTATGCTGTAGAATGTTTGTCCAATGACACAAAGATGTGATGCATTCCTTTATGTTGTATTAGTTTGACTTTGTGAAGCTCTGTTACCTTGCATGTCTAAAACACTTGATTGGTCTAAGAAAGAGCTAAATGGCTGATATTTAGGCAGAAGAGGGCTAGGAGTGTTGGAAGGCATGGAGGATAAATGGGAGAAATCTGGGAGGATATCAAGGAGCAAGAAGAAGGGGCCAGCTACCCAGCCACCCAGGCACCCAACCAGCCACCCAGCCACCCATGGAGTAAGAGTGAAAGTAAGATATACAGAAGTAAGAAAACGTAAAAGGCCAGAGGCAAAAGGTAGATGGGAAATGTAACTTAAGAAAAACTGGCAAGAAGCAAGCCAAGCTAAGACCAGGCATTAATAAGAAAAAATAGGCTTCCATGTGATTTATTTGGGAGCAGGATAGCAGGGCTCCAAAGAGCAAAGAGCAAAAGAATGAGGAGTGAAAAACAACAACAACTACATTGTGGTTTACTGGAACTGGCAGTATGGAACCATGTGTAGTTAAGGTTATAGGTGGGATATAAACCAATCCTTGAGAAACAGGTTTAGTCATAAACAGGATTGAGCCTAGCCTCTTTATTATGTGTCGGTGCCCCCTCCATCTTGGCACAAGGTCAGAGAGTTCAAAACTGTCCTCAGGAAGTCATAAGACCTAAGGATCAAAGATGTGACCTCAGAAGGATGTTTGACTGTCTTATTGTAAATAACAACCAAGCTGAATGTGAGGTGTGGCTACTCCTGACTCTCAAGGCTAGGGAAGGAGAAGTTGAATCTGAGGTGTGACCACTCCTGATCCTCAAGGCTAGGGAAGAAGTTGAAGCTAAGTTGTTGTTACTGAACCCTTAGAAAAAGTGAGGAAGGAAAGTCATGTTCCATATACATGATACTGTGTTCCCCTTTTTCGATAAGGTATATGAATGGTGAAAAATTAACTCGTGGCATTTCAGTATTCACTGAGCTGCTGTCCTCCTGACTTTGATTCTGTGTCTCTGTTTTTTCTTTATCATCTATAGATAGCGTTTCCCTCAACTACACTCCCCCACTCAGGCATGAACTTCTTTCCCTCATCAATGCAACCCCACTCAGGTACAAACTTGGGGCCGCTTGGCTGGTTCTGATTGGAGCCCCATAAAGACACCTCCAATGATTATGTGATGGGTTTTAAGCATAAAATAAAGGCAGGCTTGTTCATTACTCTTGCCCCCACCTCCTCTTTTTAGGTGCTGGGAACTGAATGGAGCACCTCACACATCATAAACACTCTTGCTACCACTAAACTCTATTCACAGCCTGTGCCTAACTTGCATATATAGGAACATGCAGATTTTCTCAGTTGAATGAAAATAATAATTGCATACTATTCATGTATATTTATACATGTCTAGAGAAAGCCGGTGTGTGTGTGTGTGTGTGTTTATATTATGAGCTGTCACCCTATAATCATATTTTCCCCTGCCGTATGTTGGTCATGTAACAAACACTATTACAAAGCAAGAAAACCATTCTACCCTTGATATAGCAATGCTCTGCACTCAGTGATTTCTTGCCTATTGTGAGGATACCACAATTAATTTATTAGTATTTTTATTACCTGAGTAAAAATTCTGTTTTAATTAAATGCACTTATTTTCAGACAGCCTACATGACATGTTCTTTCTGGGAAAAAGGAAACAAAGAAAGAAAAAGAGAGAGAGAGAGAGAGGGAGGGAGGGAGGGAGCGAGGGAGGGAGGGAGGGAGGAAGAAAGGAAGGAAGAAAGGAAAGAAGGACAAAACAAATAAATCATGGTCAAAATGAAATCTTAAGATGACATCAGTCCTATTTGTCCTAAGTCCTGGTGTTTTATGGATGGTAAGCAGCAGCTGGTTATGGTGACAGTTGCTAGACCTAATTTGTTAACATTTTCCCTTCTCTAAGCCACCCTCAAAGAAAATAATGAATGGAGGCACCATCTGCACTGTAGTCTAGGAGAGCAACAACGCCATCTAGATTCATGTTTCCCACCTATAAAAAATGGTAGTTATGAATTTTTAATGTACAACAGAAGAGAGTTATTTGGCAGAACAGAAAAGTGCAGATCAGAAATATATTTTGACCTGTTTTTGTTTGTTTGTTTGTTTGTTTTTTGTTTTGTTTTGTTTTTCCTGCTAGATTATTTTTGATGGACAGACTAAAACAGATTTCTTCTGAAGTTTTGATGTTGGAAAGTTCCTCCGCCTTCTGGCAAATTCAGAAGTACATGTCAACAATTTATTAGTAAAAGCATAAACGTTTGAATTTTCGCTCTTAGGGACATACAGTTTAACAGTGGAGCATGCTCTTTGTATTTCAGTGTATATTACAAAAATTAAAGCAATGCTGATAAGCAGTCTAGTACAATCTAACACTCAGAAGAAGAAACTTTTGTATTTTTTTCGAGCCACTCTCACTGTCACCCTGGCTGGCCTGGAACTGGCTTTGAAAACCAGGCTGCCCTCAAACACAGAGATCTACTTGCCTCCTGCACCCTTGGCTTAAATGTTCATGTGACCAACCTACACCAAATTAGAAAAGATGAATCAACCCTTCAGAGATGTCACTTGCTCTAGGGACCCATAAAGTGTAAATGGAACCAACTGATCTCCAACAGTTCTGTTCTACAAGACTGCATAAATTTATCCACCAAAAAATAACCTATTAAAATTAGAAGTTAAGTCCATCCTAACCATAAGCATGATCTCTACTGCTGAATAACACTATAGTCTGAACTTTATTTCTTTATGGTGATACACATTATTGTCATTTTTGCTGACTTTTATTTACTGATGTAACGATAACACTGAACATTTTTTAAATTCTCAACATTTCAAAGCTCTTGAATAGATACTGCAGCAACAACACTAAACTGGAAATTCCTGTGCCTTTACCAGCTTTACACTATCAAGGTGGTAATGTCTAAAATGAAAGAAGATAATGCCATAGAATATAAGAACTGATTTCATAATTCATACAACAAATAAAATAATATTTGTTTGTTTCTAAAGTAAAAGAAAAATGCCTTTAATGGACTGGAGCTAAAGAAAGTTACAAATATAATTTGTACACATAAAATTTAATGAATATAAATAAGTTCAAGGTGTAATAGACTTTTAAGCCACAGGAGCTGACAAGAGAAATTGTTATGTTTTCAGTAATGTTTCTGTTATTTACTTATGTACCCAAAACAGCAAAGTAGAAAGTAAGTAATAGGAAGTCTGCTGGGCTCAGGGACTGGAAAATATAGGAGGACTTCTGAGCTATGCATTCATTAGCATGTCCATGAAATGCATGTAAAATAACTTGGAAATCCTTACATAGAAAGGTAATATTCCTAGATACTGTGAAAAGACTGATATGCCTCTAACTTGTAGTCATTCTCAACTTCTCTGGGGCCAGGAAGGTTGTTCTTTGAGCACCTCAAATTAAACACAGATGTCTATAATCAGGTTAGTTATTTGTGCAATTTTCATGCAGTGCTCTTGAATCTTCTACTTGGACTCTTGGCACAGCCTTATTAGTCATAATTATGTATATGATTTTAAAAGGTTGTGTAGAAAATGTGATGCTTTAGCAAATGGTCATAGGTTTGTAGAACAATGTTAATATTTTAAGAAAACAGAAGAGTTTGAATGTGTTCAATTGCACTGAATATTCACATACATAGAAGGGACAACCTTCCATATAAATGCATTCATCTTTTTTCCCCCAATACTGGGAAATGGGGTTCCCATTTATTTGTACTATTTATAGCATCTCTTCAGAGATATTATTGTTCATTCCAAAATTTTACAACCCAGTTACCACAAAACTTTGCCCTAGTCTTCTCATCCATTGTATTTTAGCTCATTTTGGTCTTGACTGGCAAGGTGCCTAACTTGTATCTATCTATTAAGGCCGTTGAATGTTGGTTATTGCTGGGCTCATAGGTATTAGTTACCTTATTTGATACAGTACATGAGTTAAGTCCTGTAGCTTTGATATGTTCCTTTCTTCTAATGGAAACTCTTTGAATGTGAGCTTGCTATATAACCATATAGCAGTTATTTCCAAATCACACATCAAAATAAATTTAAGAAACTAGAATTTTATATGTTCCAGTTTCTCACTGATACATAGGGATTTAAATTATCTACCTCAGTATATGATAGTCATGTGTTTATTTCCTGAGGATCAATTACAGATTGTGTTAAGTGTGTAGCATATGGAAGATGTTACTCTGATGGTTTAGTTTCTGACACTGAGACATTTTTTTTTAAAAGCCTTATCAGTCTTTCACTTAGAATCTGCTCCACGAGAAACAAATCAGGGTCATGTTCCTGTACAACTCCTTTCATGTCTTCAACCTCTGGCCTGGACCCCACATCTGCATCTCCAATCATCTGCTTCAATATATTTTTTCTCCTGTACCACAATCATGGAAGACAAAATGGAATACTTCCAAAACTTCAGGACCCGATTCTTAGATTGACCATTGCCTCCAGCTTTGCAAGCCAGCCTACAATTTAATAATTCTCATATGGATGTATCAGTAATAAAAGAATGTGAATATTCATACTAACTGCATTATGCAAAGACTCTTCTAAAATTCTTAACGCATGTGTGATTGTTGTTTTTCTTTTCAAAATTAATGTTGGAGTTTCCTGCTTTAGAATTGATAACTGCCAAGCTCTTGGTAGAGTAATTGAATTAGCAGTGTTTGTGTACATTTTCCAACTCTGTCAAAATGAAGGTTTTAGAAATTCTGAGAATACAAGTACATACTCGGTAAAACTGCAGGGGTTTTTGTTGGTTGGTTTGATTGTTCTGCCTGTTAAATCACATTCATTTAAATCTGATTAGAAACACTGATTTTTTTTTCAGTTTACTTTTAAGTATTTGTACTATCACCTCATAGAAGTCAAGGGAAAATGAATGTAGTTTTAGTGAGAATTTCCTGGTAGTATTGATGTTAAGTGATTTTATTTATTCATTAAGGAGAGCTTTCTCAAACTGGTTTCTGTCTTTTTAGTCTCAACGTTTTTTTTTTTGTTTTTTTTTTCTTTTGTTTTTTTGTGTGTGTGTTTTTATTTTATTCTGTAAGATGACTGTAATTCTTTAGTATTATAGGAAAGGTTTTAAGTAAACAGTCTGTAAAATAATATGAAACAGTCAGTAAGAAACATTGTTAAGCATCAAAAGTATGTGAGGTTTCTTTTTTGTGATACATTTTTTTTAATTTTATTTCAAACTTGCTCATTTTATATGTGAACCCAAGCCTCCACACCCTCCAGTCCTCCCCAATTCTCCCCACCAACCCCCATCCCATCTCCTTTCTGCTCCCCAGGGAGCAGACTTCCATGGGGAGTCTTCAAAGTCTGTCATATCATTTAGAGAAGTGCCTAGGCCCTCTCCTATAGTCTAGGCTGAGAGAGTATCCCTCTATTTGGCATGGGCTCCCAAAGTCCATGCATATATGAGGGATAAATACTGGTCCATTACCAGAGGCCCCATGGACTGTCCCATCCTCCTAATGCCCACATTCAGGAGGGTTTGGGTCAATCCTATCCTGGTTCCCCAGGTGTCAGACTGGAGTTCATGGAGACTTTTAAGGTAGCCTCTTCCCTATTGCTTGGATTGTTAGTTGGGGTCATCCTTATAGATCTCTGCACATTTCCCTAGTGCCTCTTAAAACCTATAATAGCTCCCTCAATTATGGTATCTCTCTTCTTGCTCTCCTCTGTTCTTTCCCTGACTCAAAGTATATGAGGTTCCTAAGTGCCAGCTTTTTTGCTATCCCTTTTGAAAACATGGAAAAGTTGGTGTACATGGTTTGATGGTTCAGGCTGTTGAAAGAAGTCATATAAAATAGGAGACATTTATTCAGGTAGTTGCCAATAAAGTACTAAGAACTAACATGAATGGCTCCTGCTTTTCATAGCCTGCCTTGGCAGTTTTAGTAGAGTTGAGGAGACTATTGGTTTGCTTATATTGTGAGCCTGTTCTTCCTGCCATCATTTCAAGTCTTTATGCCCACTATATTACTGTATGTGCCAAGCTTTCATGTTGAATGTTCTAGGAAACCAGATTGTCTTATAGCTATTTGTTGCCTAGGAGTTTCAGGTTGTTAGTAATGCCAGAATAAGTTCTTTATTTTCATTGGATTTTGAACACTTTTGGTTCTTACAGCAGCTGTGACACAGGTTTCCCTGCAGTCTATCATCCACAAGTTTCTGACTGCTGGACCATCTCCTTTCAATGTCACCATTCTGATTTTTGTACCTGATCAGCTCTCTAGGCTAGGTATGCTTTCTTCCTCCTAGTTTATAAGAGATTGTCTCTCTTCATGGTTTAATTGTAACTAAAGGAACCTCTGTTTTTGGTTTCAGAGAATTTTAATTAACTATTATTTTGTTTAACTTTATATATTGACATGCACTCAGGTATGTTTATTTTCTTTTACATTAGACATTCTATTTATCTGAGTTTTTAAATGTGTATTAACACATAATATATTTTAGCCAGGTTATAAAGCACTGGTAAGGCTTTTTACTCAAAGCAAAATGCTAACTATACTATAACCTCAGTTTCCCTGAAGTAGCACACACACTTGAGAACTTGGAAGTTATCTTGCACTGTTGTTCAATGAATTTGGACTAGAGGAGTCAGAGATCACTTTTGCCTTTGTCATAGTCTCCTCTAATGTACACCAAAGGGAGATGCACATGGACAATGACTCACACAGCTAGAAATCACTGAGTACTGATGGGATTTTAACATCAGTGAGAGGGTCCATTTAGAATTTGGCAATGTGAGTGGAATTGAAGAATGTCAAGTGGAAAGAATACTAGGCAGGGCTTAATTAAAATTTGGTTAAAGTTTTACTAGATTTTAGCATTTTAACTGAAGAATGCTAGATAACATATATAGGAAGATATATCAGAATTACACCTGACTTCTCCATGGAAACTCTGAAAGCCACAAAGTGCTGGACAGATGTTCTCCAAATACTAACAGACCACAAATACCATCCCAGATTATTATACCCAGTAAACTCTCAATCACTGTAGATGAAGAAAATCCAGATATTCCATGACAAAACCAGATTTACACAATACCCATCTGCAAATACACCCCACAGAAAGTTCTAGAAGGAAAATGCTAACCCAAGAAAATTGACTACACTCACAAAAACATAGGCAATAGATAATCCCACTTTGCCAGAAGCCAAAAGAAAAAGTGTGGTAAATCTAATACTCTCAATACCACCAGCACCAACAAATCCAAAAGAAATGAGAATTAATAATCACTGGTCCTTAATTTCCCTCAATACTAATGGTCTTAATTTGTCTATAAAAAGACACAGGTTAACATAATGGATATGAAGACAGACCCCATCCTTCTGCTGCATACAAGAAAACACACCTAAACTGAAAGACAGACACTACCTCAGAGTAAAGGATTGGGAAATATTTCCCAATCAAATGGGACCAAGAAACAAGCAGGTGTATCTATCCTAATATTTAACAAATTAGATTTTAACTAAAGTCAATCAAAAGAGATAAACAAGGTCATTTTGTATTCATCACTGGAAAAATCCATCAGGACAAAGTCTCAGGTCTGAAATTCTATGCCCCAAATACAAAGGGAACCCACATTTGCAAGAGAAACATTACTAAAACTCAAATCTCACATACAACATACGTAAACTTATAGTGGGAGACTTCAATGTCAATTTCTCACTACTAGACAGGACCACAAGCAGAATCTTAACAAAGAAACAAAAGAACTAACAGAAGTTAGGACCTAATTGGGTTGAACAGACATCTATAGAACAATCCATTCAAACACAAAAGAATATACCTTCTTCTTAGCTCCACATGGAAGCGTCTCTAAAATCAACCACATAGTCGGCAACATAACAAACCTCAACAGAACAAAAACATTGGAATAGCCCCCTGTATCTTATTAGAGCACCATGCTTTAAAGTTAGAATTCAACAAAAACACAAACTACAGAAAGCCTACAAACTCATGGAATCTGAAAAGTCCACAATTGCACCATTCCTGGATCAAGGAAGAAATAAAGGAGGAAAGTAAAGACTTCCTAGAAATCGGAATGAGAATTAAGACACAACATACTCAAACTTATGGTACACTTTGAAAGCGGTACTAAGAGGAACGTTTATTGCACTAAGTGCCCACATGAAGAAAGTGGAGAATAGTCACATTAGAGAATTAACCACACAACTGAAAGCTCTAGGGAACAAAAAGAAGTGAACTCATTCTTGAAAAGTAGACACTTGGAAATATTCAAATTGAGGCTGAAACAATATAGTAGAAACAAAGAAAACAAAACAAAGGAACAATGTAACAGGGTTGGTTCTTCCTGAAAGTCATCAAGATTGACAAGACTTTATCCAAATTAACCAACATGCAGAGAGGACATGCAATTTAGAAAATAAGAAATGAAAAGGAGGACATAACAAAGGACACTGAGGAAATCCAGAGAACCTTCAGGTCACACTTTGAAAACCTGTACTCCACATATTAGAACACTTAATGTAAATGAACAAATTTCTAGATAGATATCATCTACAAAAAATATATCAAGAACAGGTAAGCAATTTAAATAGACCTATAACCCCTAATGAAATAGAAGCAGTCATCAAAAGTCTCCCAAGAAACACACCAAACAAAACACAAACCAAGGCCAGATGGCTTCAGTGCAAAATTCTAACAGGAATTCAAAGAAAAGCTACTACCATACTCCTCAAATTGTTCCACACACAGAAGCATAAGGTGCATTACCAAACTCTTTTTGATTGGCTACAATTACCTTATTACTCAATCCACACAAAAGACACAACTAAGAAAGAGAACTACAGACCAATACCCTTAATGAACATTGATATAAAAATACTCCATAAAGTACCTGCTAATTGAATTCAAGTACACATCAGAGAAATCATCCACCATGACCAAGCAGACTTCATCCCAGGGATGCAGGGATGGTTCAACATATGAAAATCTATCAATCTAATCCACTATATAAACAAACTGAAAAGAAAAACAATGTGATCCTTCCACTAAATGCGGAAAAAGCCTCTGACAAAATCCAACACCCCTTCATGATAAAGGTCTTGGAGAGATCAGGGACAACAGGAACATACATACACATAATGAAAGCAACACACAGTAAACCAACAGCCAACATCAAACTAAATGGAGAGAAACCCACTGTTTGTCCACTAGGTCCATATCTCTTCAATACTGTACTTGAAATTCTACCTAGAGCAATAAGGTAACAAAAGGAATTCAAAGGGATACAAATTAGAATGGAAGAAGTCAAAATTTACCATTTGGCAGATGACATGATAGTCTACAGAAGAGATCCAAAGAAACTCTACCAAGGAACTCCTACAGCTGATAAACGCTTTCAGAAAAGTGGCTGGATACAATATTAACTCAAATAATCAGTAGTCCTACTATATACAGATGATAAAATGGGCTGAGTAATAAAATCGGAGAGAAATAATACCCTTTACAACAGCCACAGAAGAACATAAAAGGTAACTCGAACCAAACAAGTGAAAGACCTGTAGAGCAAGAACTTTGAGACTTTCAAGGAATAAATTATAGAAGATACCATAAAATGGAAAGTTTTCCCATGCTCTTTGATAGGTAGGATAAACATAGTAAAAACGGCATTCTTGCCAAAGTAATCTACAGATTCAATGGTATCCCCATCAAAATTCTTGTAGGTATATAGGGAAATATTCACAAACTCTGATACTTGAAATATTTCAGCTACTATGAGGAGTGTATGCACAAAATATTTGGCAGTGATATTGGTGATCTATAAGAAGAATTGTATGTCTTTATCAAGACAAAGAAAGGCTGTGCCTTTTTGTAAGAATCCCTATCTTTGGGTAATAGAGACTTCAATATTTCACTGTAATGCACAAAGACATCTTTATGTTTTGGCTTGAAATGATATTTGGAAAGGATCTCTCTATGCAGTCCTGCCTGTCCTGGAATTTGCTATGTACTTTGGCTGTCCTTGAACTCAAAGACAGATCCTCCTGCCTCTGCCTCACAAGTGCTTGGAATACAGGCTTAAACCACCATTCCTGGCCTTGGTCTTAGGTTCTTTGAAACAAAGTTTCATTATGTATCCTTCCTGGGCTAGAAATTGCTCAATAGAGTAGGCCTGCTTCAAACTCAGAGAGCCTGATTCCAGAGCCCTAGGATTAAAACATGGGCCACCAAGCCTGCCTGGGATCCTTTTTATATGACTACTAAATGCTATATGTGTTAGCTGTCTTGGCAAAGTAAAATGTCATATGTGGGCAAAAAAAAAAAAAAAAAAAAAAAAAAAAAAAAAAATATGGGCTAGGCTTCCTTGAGACCTGGTTTTTAATTGACCAGGGTGACCATGAGTTCCATGTTCACCTGAGGATGGTCTTGTCTTCATGATTTCTTAAAATTAAACTTATTTATTTATTTTATACCCCTACTGCAGTTTCCCTCTCCTCCCTCCTTCCCTCCTTCAATTCCGCCCCACCTCCCCTCTCTACCCCCCTGCTGCTGCTCGCTTCCTCTTCCCCAAGTACACTTGTCTTCCTTTCTGTTCTCCCACATCAACAAAACATGGTTTGTCATGTTGCGGCACCTGAAATATGTACCTCCCCCTAGTGTGTAAGGCAGGGCACAGCAAACAAGTATAAGGAAGAGGTACCCAAAAGCCAGCTATAACCTTAGAGACAGCCCTGATCCTACTGTCAACTGTCAACACTGTGAAACACAAACCACTCAAAGACTCTACAGTTGTCTCGATCTTAATCCAGAATAATCTTAACATCAAAATATGTTAAATGTGAAAAAGTCGCACCTTTGTTCATATGACATAAGTTTTGTGATGGGAGATGTCATTCTGTGAATGTGTTTCTCCTAAATGGTTAATGAATAAAGCACTGTTGGCAAAGAGGAAGGCAAGATGGGCTGTACTAGAAGACAAGGAAGAATCTGGGAGAAACAGGAGGAGAGTCAAAAGTTAAGAAGATCTGGATTTCTCTCTAGTAAGATAAGATCACTTAAAAACACTTAGATTAATAGAAATGAGTTCATATTTAAAACTAGAGATAACCAATAGAGAAACACTAGAAAAAAGGCCAACATCTTTATATTTGATACAGAGTCTGTATGTGTTATGTGGGGCTGACATGGATGTGGGACCAGGCTGGCAGGAATAACTTGCTCCCTAAGAGTATAGATCTATAGTTTAATGATTTCATCTTTTTTTTTTCTTCTCAGAACTAGATGATTTGTTTGCTTTTTTGTCCTCTGTGGCCCATGTCTAAATGAATTAGTTCTACATCATCATGGCAGGAAGCAGGGTGGCAGGCAGGCAAGCTTCCTGTTGGAGAAGGAGATGAAAGTTCTGTACCTTGATCTGCAGTCAACAGGGAATGAAATGACTGTCATGCTAGGTGAAGCTTGAGCAAGGACCTCAAGACCCTTCCCCACAGTGACAAACTACCTCCAAAGAATGTACCTTCAGATGCCTTGCCTGTTATTTCTTTGCTTTCACAGCTAAGCACTCAGGGAGTTTCCATCACGGGATCTCACGCTGCACAAAAGTACAAGGATTTTCCCCTATGAATGAAAAGTGGTAGCAAATACAGAGACCCACAACTAGACAATATGAAGACACTGAGACATCCTGCTGACACATCCTCAGACACTCAATCCTAAATGGGCTGTCTCCATCAATTCTTCCCACAGCAGAGGAGACTGTAAGGGCCAGTGGGGGAGGGGGAGACAATCAGGGAAACAAGGCCTGCCACACAGGACTGTCACACAGACATACATATAACATCACAGAAATCGTGCCCAGCCTAAACATGGAAGCATAGATCTCAGGCAGGTGGGATCCCGGTTCTGACAGGGAAATTAGACACAAGTCCCAAACAAACATGAGTGCTCTCTCCAGTTAGTGACCACCCACAAAGGAAGAAGTAGTTGCCTCCAGTGTCGTCGAACTCTACACACACACTTCAGTCAAGGGTGGGCCCTGTGGCCACCAGCAGATGGTAATAGCAAACAAACTCAGTGAGATTATTTCTTTCACACGGCTTCTTCTATAAATAATGTGTACCTTATGTTTCTTTTTGCTTATATATTATGGTTTCCAATTTTGTTGCTATGGGTTTACTGTGTATGCAAATTTGTAGGTCTCAGCCTCTGTATGTGTTTCTTGTGCTTTCCCTTTGGCTGTTTCATTTTCCCTGTTTGTTTTTATTTTATATTTTCTTTTATTGAAAACAGAGATTCTGTTCTTTTACAACACATCCTAATTCTCCTTGCCCCTCCCTCTGATGCTCCCCGTTCCTCTCCTCCTCCCCTCCCTCTGGATCCACTCCTTTCACTCTGTCATTAGGAAATGCCAGGCTTCTAAGAGGTAATAACAAAGCATGACACAATAAAATATATGTGAGGCCAAAACTATCATGCCAAAGTGGTTTACAGCAACCCAACAGGGAGAAAATGAGTCCCCAGGACAGGAACAAGATTCAGAGACCAACTCTTTCTCACAGTCAGAGTCCCTATTAAAATGCTAAGCTAAAGGCTGCAATATGAAGCGCAGAGATCCTGGGTTTAGACCAACGAAGAGCCAGAGCTTGCTGGTTCAGTTTCAGGGAGCCCTATATAAACACTGCTTAGTTTATTCAGAGAGCTTTCTTCTTCGTGTGTGTGTCCTCATGTCCTCTTTTTATACACTATTTCCAAATCCTCTTCAGCGGGATTCCCTGAGCTCTGAGGGAGGGATTTGGTGGAGACCTTCCATTTAGACTCTCACTATCTCTCTCTAGCTCTCTGTCATTCTCTCTCCTTCTCTTTTTCTCTCGCATTCTCTCTCCTCTCTCACTATCTACTCTCTCTCTGTCTGCATAATGTTTCGATATGGTCTCTGAAATTGGTGGCATTTGCTGCTGAGGAAACAGTATCTCTGATGATGACTGGATAAGCTACTGTTCTATAAGTATGGTAGAGTATTATTGGAAGTCAGTTTATTGATTTTGTTTTTTTCACCAGTAGTTTATGGGTTTACCCAAGGCCTCGTGGGCTCTCTATTCTCTGGACGTGAGTTACCAAAGCAATGTTGGGTATGTGTTCCTTCTGGTGCAGTGGCCTTACGTCAAGTTAGACATTGGTTGTCCCTCTCCCAGAAATTCTGTTTCCACCATTGTCATGCAAGGAGATGGGGTGTTGTCTACATTTCTCTTTCAGTATGTTCTTTTAGTATTAGTTTTAGATGCCTTTTTAATTCTAATGAGAGAGAGAAAGAAAGTGTGTGGATTTTTAAGGCTTAGATGGTACAGAGGATGTAGCAGGAAATTAGGAATGGGAAAGGAATACATCTTTCAGGGGAAAACTACTGGAAAGTAAGAAATAAACGGGACAGTTCTCATTGCAAAAAAGTTATATGCTAAGGTAAAAGGGTGCCTGTTTATCTTATGGTCAGTGGATTATTAGCAAGTCTTCAATTAAGAAGAGAATATGGTCCTCTATTCAACTGAACGTCCTATACCAGGATGTATAAGCAGAAAGTTTGGTTCCAGAATGAAGCCTTTGTTGAGAAGATACAACCAAAGATGCTCCAACTTTTCTATTTTCAATTAAGCATAAAATTATGTCAAATGCTCCTCCTGGAATATAGTTACTGACGAGGGAGGGTGATAAGAAAATGGAGGAGGCTACAGATACCCACAGAGACAGCTGAACTGAACTAGGGGGAGCTAATGGACCTTCTAACTGACAGCTAGGAATCCAGCATTGGTCTGACTCAGACCTCCTGAACATGGGTCTCCGTTAGAAGGTTCTCTGGGGGCAGTCTAAAGGACCTGACACAGTGGAACCAGGATGTATCCCTTGGTGCAGGAAAGAACTTTTGGGAGCACATTCCTCACAGATGGATACTCCCTTAGCCTAGAGGCAGGAGGGTGGGCCTAGTCCCAACTCCAAATGACTGGACAGATTTTGTTGATTACTCCTGGAAGCCATCACCCTCCGTGTGTAATGTGGGAGGGATGGGATGGGAGAGAGTTCAGGGGGCATGGGAGGAGGGATAGAGGAAGGGAAAGGGAAATGGGATAGATATGTAAAATAAGAAAAAAATAAAATTATGTCAAATTCTCCCCCATTATCATTAAATAATCCACGTTATACAACATAATGATCCATCCAGGTCAAAGAGTATGCATACTGTCTACCTAAAATCTATTTAGACATAGGAATCTATGAACTGTACCATGAGGTCACCGAAGCTCTAGCACTGTTTTGTCCTTTCTTTCTCTTCTTTCTTTTGTTTTTTGTTTATTGTTCATTTCGAGACAGGGTTTCTTTGTATTGCTTTGGAGCCTCTTCTGGAACTAGCTCGATAGAAGAATAGACTCCCCTGGAACTGACAGAGACCCTCCTGACTCTGCCTCCCGAGTGCTAGGATTAAGGCATGTACCACCAAGCCTGGCTTGAACCTCTATAACTTTGTTGGCGAGTTTCTACTAGGCAGTGAGTAGTTCAGCATTGAATATTTCAGGTGACCTGTTCATACTCCTATTCGTTTATCACCCAGAAGACTGCTGCAGCGCTGCTGTAGGACTCACCTGAGTCAGAATTTCTCAGAATAGGTCAGCTTGAAACAGACAAGACTGCTGGAATTCTCCATCTAAATGGGAAGCAGACAAAAGGCAACGCCTGGGAGGGAGGAGCAAGGAGGACATGTGCTGAGAAAAAGGAAGAAAAAAAAGGATGATTCTGTTCTCTCCGTAGATTTTCAGGAGAGCTAGGGTGTGGAGAAGCTTGGGGCAGAGGTCTGATGTTTCCAGAACCTAGAAGATGCAGGAGAATGAGACTAAGATGCCCAGAGAAGATGAGAAAGATGATGAGGAGAAGGAAGAGGAAGAATGAGTGAAGAGGAACTGTGTCACAAGGAGGAGGAATGTAGAGTTACGCAGGCCCCAGGGGACATCACAGAAGAGGGTAGGAGACTGTAATAGACACAGGGGAAAGTACATCTGCTGCAAGACTGTGTCTCCTATGTATGACACGGCACCCCCCCCACCCCTGAATCTAGGAAACCTGACAATATGGCTGCCTATACAGCACTCTCCATCAAGAGCTCCAGGAAAATAATGACTATTGAGACAGGGAGGTTAAGCTTCCCTATCGATAAGGCCCTTAGTTGTTCTAATTCAAGTCTTATGCCCTGTGATCACATTCCTAGGAGGAAAACTAAATGGACTCAGTAGGGAGTATTAATATATTTATTTGTTTATACATGTGTGTGTAACAATAATAAAATGAGAGAGCATGAATTCTAAACTGAGGAGGAAGAAACAGAAAAAGTTTGGGATAAGAAGAGGAGACATGTAAATGCTGTAATATATAGATATTTAAAACTACAAACTATTAAAAAAAAAGCTACATACTTGAGGTCTGCTGCTTTGCTGCGTGTTCGTCTCGCCTGCATAATGTGCGCTGACTTCTCCAGTGGAGCCCAGCTGTCTCTGAAATCCGCGGAGCAGAAGCGTTCTTCAACTACTAAATTCTTGTTGTAGTCGCCAGGGTCCATGGTCTGAGGAAGAGAAAGAAACAGGTAAGTAGAGAGGGTTTTTGAATTTTCTTGTAAACTATGCTTCCACTTCGTGGCATTCACATTATTTTCAATAGTTTCCTGTGCAAGGATACCAATCTCATAGTAGTGAGTTAGTGATTCACAAGCCTCTTTCATGAAGACATGAATCTTTGACCCTTAAAGGAACACAAGGCTGTAAAGGAGGAGAGTAGGCAGGCCTTACTCTGCGCTTGCGCACTGAACAATGAATGTCAGCGCTCTTTGATGAGGTCAGGATCACAGGGACATGCAATTGCGCATGAGCACTGAGGTACATTTGCATGGGCACAGCTTCACATCCGCGTGGACATATGTGTAACTGCTAAGAATTGTTGGAGCATATTCGTTAACGAAGGTGGCTTTACACCACCATTTCTGATCAATATATCCACAACTGATCGACTCTCACCACTTGTGCTCAGTACCCTGACATTGTGAGGACAGCAGGTTGCCTTCTAATGGGTGATGGTATCAAGACAAATTACAGGAGGAGTGCGGCACAGAATGGTCACTTAAGGTATGTCTCCTGCAGCCCAGGGAAGACATCCCGAGAAGGTCTTCGGGAGGTTCTTGACTTTAGAGAATTTTAGACTTTAGAATACTATTGCTGGATATACAGAGCATTAAGAGAAGCTATGAGGGTCTTTTGGAGTTCTTTGAATGCAGGAAGACATGAGGCATCATGTTCTTTTTGCCTGAAAACTTCTGCAGATATATCTCATAGAATCACAGAAGTCGGATGCAAACAGCTCTAAGAATCTGAGACAAAGTTCTATGGTGTCTCAGTGTGGGTGCCTCACAGGTGGATCACACATGTTGAAAGCAGGTAAGAGGCCCTCAAGCAGGATCCGTGGCAGAGAAGGAATCAAGTCCAATATGGGAGGAGCCATCTCTCTTGTCTTCCCCAAAGGAGACGTATGTGGGGAGTGCCCAGCTGTGCTTTCTGTCACCCAACTTTCCCATAATTTTGATCTGCATAGTTGGGCCGGTTTGGGTGCTTGGGACATCTGTGTGGGCAGCAGGATGGGACACAGATTATAACTGTTTCCCCTTCCATGGGAGCCTCTTACACACCATGACTCTGTCTCATGCACAAAAGAAATACATGTAACTTGTCTTAGTTTTGTGTTCATGTGCCTTCATAGTTTTGCCAACATTTAATCTCCTTCAAGGAAATCTTTCCATTCCTTGTTTGTAAATTTTATTACACACACACACAGACACACACAGAGACACACATTTATAATTACATGTATGTTCTCATTATTTTATATTATTTTAACTATAGAGTGAACATTATTCGAAATGTAAAATATAACAAATACAGTTATTGAAAAACTACTAACTTTATAAAGATTTCCTTAAATATACTTACCTTCCCAATTACCTATACCATTTCTTGAAATCCATTTATTCTCTGTCATATGTACTCCTCTGTCTCTCATGTTTCTGTCTACTATAATGACTGTGTTTAATCTGAGCCCTCACTTCCCCATTTAAACACAGATTTTCTTCTAGGTTAATGGTTCTTGAAAAATGGGGGGGGAACTGGGTCCCTTTAGATTAAAATTTCGCTGTTTCTAATGTTGTCTAATGTTGCAAGAAAATTTTATTTAGTTATCACCTGCCATGCCTTGATAATCAGTCTGTTATATACCTGCCATTATCATAAATCAGAAGAACATTGTTCTTTGTAAAACCACCTTTTTTATGTACTAAAGAATTTGTAAGTTGTTCCCAATTGTCACTGTAAACATCAAGAGTTGCTATTGTCATTCTAGCATCCAAATGATAATAATGCATCATAAGCCAGCCATGGCAACACAGCCCTATATTCTGTGCCCTTTGGTACCTGTGGCCCAAATTGTATGAATTGTGTGGAGCTTGTGAAAAAGGGGATAAGTATGCCTTGTGTTTTGTTTTGTTTCTTTGGTTTTCGAGACATGGTTTCTCTGTTTAGCTTTGACTCTTATCAGAGCACTTACTCTGTAGCCTCGAACTCCCAAAGATCAGCCTGCCTCTGCCTCCCAAGTCCTGTGAATAAAGGCATGTGGCACCACCACACAGCCCATGTCTTGTTTTTTTAGAACAGGATTTTTACACTCCTTGAAACATAATTCTGTCAACATATCAATAATAATGCAAATGGATGTTTCATTAACCTATTAAAAATTAGTGATATTTATTATATATCAGGCACAATAAACTTATCAGAAATATACTTTTTTTTAGAACTTGGAATGGATTCTCTTCTTTTCATATCTTTGAAAACTCTCTTATTTAGCATCACTTCATACAATCAAACAAAACCACCACATTCCTCTCCCATCTCCCAGATGTTGGACACCACTGGTGATATCCTCTGTATCTTTTCATTTTCTACTGTGCACACTTAACATTCACAAGATCACAATAACATTTGACTTTCTGGACGTTGATTATTTAACTTTCTAATAAAATGCCCTCAAGTGTATCCAAATTGTGGACTTTATCCAAGTCAGTGCAAAATAATATTGGTTGTATAGTGCATTCTATATATCATTTTATATTGAAATGGATTCTATGGGTTGTTCAAATAATTTGACTTTTTTTTTCCAAAATCTTGTTATTGATTCCATAGTGGATTTCATATCATGTGGTCTTAATTCCCTTTTCTCTGCCCCCTTTCTTTCCATCTGCCTGATGGGAAATGTCATTGCCTGTAAATATGTTTCTCCTATTGGTTAATGAATAAACAATGTTGGCCAATAGCAAAGCAAGATAAGCGAGACTAGGGAGCAAAGGAGGATTTGAAGGGGAGGTAGTGGGCTGAGGAGTCGCAAATGTGGAGTCTGGAGAGAGCAGGACGCCAGCTATCTCTCCGGTAAGATGGGACTTAGATGAACAGAAATGGAGGGTAATACTGAAAGACAGAGCTAGCGGATAAGAAACAAGTACCTGGCCAACAGCATTATATCATCAAATCCAGACCTCTGTATGTTATTGGGGGCTGAGCGCCGCCATGGATCCTGGCCGGCAAGTAAAAACCCTATGGCTACTCCTTACATATGGCACATGGGTCTTAATTACTCTCTCTGACCTTCTCCCCCCATCCTTTCCATCAGTCCTCTTGCCTTGCAACTCCCTCTCCAGGACAAAACAAGATAAAATTGAAAAGAGAAGAAAAGAAATGTCTCTGGAAGCTGCAGTCTGACTCAATGAGTTAACAGGCCTGTACTCCTTATAATTTTACTTGCAAATGTTGATTGCATTGAGTCATTGGTCTGGTTTCAGGTCTCTGGTTTTTTGCTACATCATTAGTACTGGGCCGTCACTGGGGCTCCTCTTGAATAGACTGTTGTCCTATGTCATGGAGATCCTGTAACTTTGGGTCTGCAGGACCACCCTGTTTTTTGGACTACAGCAGATGACTGGGTGGAAGATGGGAAGGGTTAATTCCTAGCTTTGTACTAGGTCTGGGTGGTTGCTGGGGTGGTTAGACCACCTGCTCTGCTTTTAAATTTATTACCGGGGTGAGCTGCCTGGTACTGTCCTGGCTAGCTAACCCTTTGTGGAAAACTGCAGGGGACTGGGGCTGGATTCTCTTGCTCTCATATTCTGGGACAAAGTTATAGCTGTTGGTGGACTCACCAATAACCATGCCAGTAGAACCCAGCTGTGTCATGCTGCCCAGGTGAGGTGCAGGACATTTTGGCCTTCTCCAAGGCTGCTGTCATTGTCCATAGTTGTTGCAGCTAACTCCGTGCAGCACTATATTCTCTGCCTTCAGTGTTAAGAGGACATCACCAAAATCACAACTGCAGCCAGTCTACAGGTACATACAAGGCCTTTGGCCACAGCACAACCATCAATAGCACGATGCCTCCTGGTGACAAGTTGTCCACCTAACTCAGCCCACTACTCTCTGCCTTCATAACTCTGTATTGGCTTCTCTTAACTAGGTCACGAATCAGACAGACAGTATCTCTTTCTCTCTCCCTCACTCCTTCCCTCCCTCCTTTCTTCCCCTCCCCTAGGGCCTTCCCTCTCTTCGATACCCACCATATAGTTGTTCACCATAACAGAGCGCATCAGGCTACTGGTGGGCCCATGTCTTATCTTCCAGCACCAGGGCAGAGATCCCTTGCTCCAGCATGAGTCATTTCTCCCACTCCAGTCTTACTGGTGCTGTGCTTTTACCTTCTCTTCAGGGATACAGGTGTGCATCTACAGACAAATGTCCTATCTCAAGATATGTGGACTGGATGGTTCTGCCAAAGAGAGCGCAATGATGAGCGACAGCTCTGCAGTAGAGGTGGCAGCATGTCCCATGAGGTCTAGCCTCTTGGGGGTGAGATGTGCTGGTCGCCTATAACCTGCCAGGCCTACAATCCCAACAATTGCACACATGTGCTGAAGAGAACGGCATGGAGATATCCCTTTCAAAATTCCCACTTTTCATTATTTCTGATGTATAGGCCATGAGATTGCTAAATCGTTTGTGAGACACAGACACCAACACAACACTTGTTGAATTATTTTAAGGTTCTCCACACTGTCTCCTTTGCCTTCCCACACTTTTAATTACTTCATTAACTATTTATTATGGTTTTCTCCTCCACTAATCCTCCCAATTACTCCCCTCTTCCCCTCCCAGCCATCTGGATCCACCCCCTTTGTGCCTCTCATTAGAAACCAACAAGGTCTCTGATGGATAATATTATAGTAAAATATATATTGGAAGGGATAATAAAAACTACACACCAGATTCAGACAAAATGAGCAATCAGAAAGAAAAGAGCCCAAGATGAGGCAAGAGAAGAAAGAGATATGGATAGAGACACTAACTTATTCACACACTTAAAAACTCTCTTAAAAACGTAACACAAGAAGCCTTAGTATTACACAACTTATCTGTAAGGTAAAAATAGTGTGTACTAATAAATAATGATAAATAATTAGAATTATCAAAAGAACCCAGACACAACATTATGAGAGCAAGTACCTTTAAAAGATTGAGTTGCTTTCTGTTGGCCGTCGACTGTTGGCCATGGAGCCTACCACCAGAATAGTTGGTATAGTTTTTGTGGAGAAAGAAATTTCCTTTGCAAGAGGTTGTGCATTGGAGATTGGTTCTTGGTTAGGGAATGGGGACTACATGTTCACTTCTTTGGCTCTAGGACTCATTCTTGGGCAGATCTATGCACCACTTAGAATTCTCTGAAGTAGAAAAATTAATGTTTTACTCTAGTGAGAGAGCAGAACACACTGACACACAGACAGACGCGCGCACACACACACACACACACACACACACACACACACACAAACCACACAGAGCTTCTAAAAGAGAGATAGAGAGAGCAAGGCTAACATACAGAGAGAGAGAAGAGAAGAGAGAGAGAATGAAGTATGCATTCACGAGATCTCCCAGGGGAACTAAATTAGGTGATAGGATTTTGATTTTTGCTGGAAGCCACTAGGAGATATTCTATCAGACATTCTGTCTGTCTTTCTATGTCCTGAACCCACAAGTAAGAGTACATACAAATGAAATGGACAGGCATGTGAGCTGAAGGAAATTCCCAAGTGTGGCATGAATATTGCCTTTCCTTCAAAAAAAGTCACATCATTGTTTAGAAAGCAGATGAATTGCACTTATCAGTTAGGGCTTGCAATTCACTAGGAGATGTGTATGTTGACATGTCGTATGGTATATTCATTAAAATCCCTCTTATTCTCACAGGACAGCACTGCATTTTGCCTGTGGCAATGGATGGACCGACTTGGGTACTCTCCTGGTGGAGGATAAAGACCCGAAAATGTGTGGTGAACACAAATTGCACTCTGCTGATGAAGGTAGATGGGAAGTAACAATCAATTTGAGCTTGGGAATGTTTTGATTTACTTAACTAGAAATAGAACAAATTTACTTGACTTAAATATAAGTAATTAGGTGTGTATATAGAATATTTATCTGGATTTCCTTGAATTAGAGATCTTGGAAGTAATCAAACCACGGGCTGCCCAAAGCTTCCAAGGGGATATAATGCTCAACCATCTGGAATACGGTACTGATAGAGATAGAAAGGCTGGTGGTGGTGACAGGGTTTTCTACCATTCTGTCTATGGGAAGCCAGGGATAGATTCTGACCTTCTAGATCCGGTGCTCTGAATGAAGGCAGACGTGAGGTGCAGATCACCCACCTTTGAAGTACATGGGACATGTATAATGTGGGAGCATGTGCAAGGAAACTGTGAACTTACTGTGAACCATGGATGGGGCAGAGTGTAGAATTGTCTTATCACAGGGTATCCCTTTAGAAAGAAGTGTATACACCATCACAAGTGACAGCACTTAAAATCAAGGACATAAAGGCAATGCCCTGGCTTGACCACATTATTAGTGGTGGATGCTACAGACTTAGGTTGGAATGTGCTGTGACATAGATCTCTGGATCTTTCAATGTTAATAGTGAAAGTGGAGTTTTCAAGCTCCTTTTTGTGTTTGAGAGGCGTATGCTCATCACCCTGGATTTATTCCTTCATTTTCAGGTTCCCATTATCTGCACTATGGTAAACATTTCATCAGAATGTCTGTATTATCTGTATAATTATACTTCAAAATGAAGAATTTGTGCAAACTGCAGACAATATTCTTTCTACCCAAAGTTTCCCTATCAACAATGCAAGTTATTTATTTTGCTTGCTGTATTAAAACTAAAAAGTAGATTTCATTGGTTCATTTTTCACCACTGGCTTACATTTGCCTAGGATAAAGATAACCTTAAAGAGTAAGTCATTAGTACCATAGTAAGTGTGCATTATAAACACTCAGCTACTCTAGACTTGATGCATACACCTGAAGTCACACACTGTAATGGCCTGCAATATGTAAGCTATACTTAGAAGGGCTAGCCCCAGGCTGTGTATCAAGACCCTGTTTCCTTTTCCCAAGAATGATAGTACATACAAGACTGGAAATATTGCTCAGTGGTTAGTAGGAGTTGCTGAGCAACCAACTGATTACAACTCTACTCTCAGCACCTAGACAGGGCCACCAGACAAAATCTTAACACAGAAATACAAGATCTAACAGAAAAACATGCCCAATTGGCTTTACCAGACATCTATAGAACATTACATCCACACACAATAAAATATACCTTCCACAGCTCCATGGAACCTTCTCTAAAATGGACAACATACATGGCAGTTAAAAACCCTCAACAGATACAAAAAAAAAAAAAAAAATTGGACTCATGTCTCTACACCTTATCAGACCACCATGCTTCCATGTAGAAATTCAATTAGAACACAAACTGGCAGAAACACTATATACTCATGGAAACTGAAAATGCACAATTTAACTATTCCTGGGACAAAAAGGGAATGAAAGATTCCCGGAATTCAAAGAGAATGAGGACAAAATATACCCGAAAATACAGGGAATTTTGAAAACAATGCTATGAGGAATATTCTTTGAACGAAGTGCCCATATGAAGAATATGGAGGGTAGCCACATTAGACAATTAACAATACAACTGAAAGACCAAGAATAAAAAAAAAAAAACAAAAACAAAAAACAAAAAAGCAAATCTCAGAGGAGTAGAAACCAGAAAATAATCAATCACAGCTGAAATGAATAAAGTAGAAACTGGGAAATCAATACAAAGAATCAATATAACAAAGAGAGTTGGTTTGTTAGAAGAAAATCAACCAGATACACACAAAGCTGCATCTGGACTCACCCAAAATTAGAGAGAGAGAGAGAGAGAGAGAAAGAGAGAGAGAGAGAGAGAGAGAGAGAGAGAGAGAGAGAGAGAGAGAAAGGGAGAGCATGCCAATGAGCAAATTTGGAAACAAAAGAGGGGGCATAACAAAGTTCACTGAGGAAATCAAGAGACTTTTCAGGTCCGACTTTGAAAACCAGTACTTCACAAAATTTAAAAGATTAAGGGAAATGTACAAATTTATGGATAGCTATCCTTTCCAAATTCTAAATGAAGAACTGATAATCAAGCAAATAGACCTACCTAAAGAAATAAAAGCACTCATCAAAAAGAATCCTACCAAAAAAATCTCAGGGCCAAATATCTTCAATGCAGAATTCTATCAGAAATTCAGAGAGAGAGCTAATACCAACATTCCTCAAATTGTTCCACACAATGGAAACAAAGGTTCCTTGCTAAACCTTTTTTAAGAGACTACCAAAGCCACACAAAGTCACAACTAAGAAACAAAACTACATTATCCAACATGCACATTGATGAAAAATTCTCCAATAAAATAATGGCAAATCTAATCCAAGAACACATCAGAGGAATCATCCCCCATGCCAAAGAAGGCTTCAATCCCAAAGGATGCAGGCATGGTTCAACATACGAAAATTAACAATGTGACCTACCATATAAACAAACTGAAAAAGAAAAAAGAATATGATCATCTCTCATTAGATGCTAAATAAGCCTTTGACAGAATCCAACGCCATTTTATGATAAAGGTCTTGGAGAGGTCAGGGATAACAGGAACATACCTAAACATAATAAAAGCAATATACAGTAAAACCAAACAGCCAACATCAAACTAAATGGAAAGAAGCTTAAGAGATTCCTCTAAAATCAGGAACAAGACAAGGCTGTCCACTCTCTCAATATCTCTTCAATATTGTAGCTGACATTCCAGCTACAGCATTAAGGCAACAAAAGGAGATGTAGGGGATCAAATTGAAAAGAAAGAAGTCAAACTGTCACTATTTGCAGATGATATAAGAGTTTACATAAGTGACCAGAAAAACAACTCTGCCAGGGAACTCCTTAAGCTGATAAACACCTTCAGCAAATTAGCAGGATACAAGATTAACTCTAAAAAACTGTAGGTCGAGGTGTATACAGATGATAAAAAGGGCTGAGAAAGAAATCAAAGAAACATCACTCTTTACAATAGCCACAAGCAACGTAAAATATATTGAGGTAACACTGACCAAACAATTGAAAGACCTTTATAGCAAGGTCTTATCTCAAGAAGTTTGTGTCTTTAAAAAAAAAGAAATTAACGAAGATAGTAGAAAATAGAAATATCTCAGTGCCCTTGGATAGGCAGTATAAACGTAATAAAAACTGGAACTCTTGCCCAATCTACAGATTCAATGAAATCCCCATCAAAATCCCAGCATAATTCTTCACTCAACTTTAAGAATAGTAACTCAAATCTGTATATGAAACAATATATGACCCAGGATAGTCAAAAAAACCTTGTACAATAAAGGGACAATAGAAGGAATCACCATCCCTGACTTCAAGCTCTACTATAGAGCTTTTGTACTGATAACAGCTTGGAATTGGCAGAAAAATACATATGTGTGTACCAAGGAATTGAATAGAAAACCCATACTAACCCACATACCTATAAAACACCTGAAATTAGACAATGTAAAGAGGAAAACATCTTCAACAAATGGTGCAGGCACAACTGAATGATGGTGTGTAGAAGATCTGCAGATAGAAACATGTCTATCGCCATGAAAAGCACAAGTCCCAGTGGATCAAAGACCTCAACATAAACAGAACCACACTGAACTCCTCCTTCCGAAGAGAAAGTGGGATGTACCCTTAAGAAGGAATTGGTATAAAAGGACTTTAAGAGCCCACGACCATGAAGAGATACTCCCTGTGCCTTGATGCAGGAGGTGGTGCCTAGACTCTAATCCAAATGTCTTGACAAATTTTGTTGATCTCTCCTGGAAAGCCATCACCCTCCCTGTGGAAGGGATAAGGAGGGTGGTCTGAAGGCCTCGAGAGGGAAGGAGGGAGGCAGGGGGCAGTATAGGGAGAGGGAGCTGGAATGTGTGTATAGGATAAGTATAAAAATAATAATAAAAGAAAGAAGTTTTAAAAAATGAGTAGATGTAGGGCTGGCGAGATGTCACAGTGTTAAGAGCAGTGGCTGTTCTGACAGAGGACATAGTTTCAGTTTCCAGGGCCAGCATGACAACTCTCTGTAACTGCCTATAACTCCTTTTCTCAATAATCTGATGGGTCTGTGGATTCTATAGACAGAAAAGAAACATAATTCAGTGCACAAGCAATTATGCTTAGCAAAACATGCACAAAACTCTTATTAAATAACTGAGCCATTTTGTTTTATAGCAATTGTGAATCAGGTTTGTGGGATCATCATTACCTTTGAGAATTTATATTTTCTGAAATTTCTGACAAACTTGTTTCTTCTGACAAACTTGTTTCTTTCTCTAAGTTGTCTTTATCTATATTCTTCCTTGATCAACTGTGCCTTTGGTTTATTCCTGTGTCATCTCTGGTTTTTACTAGTATACTACAACTTTAAAACTGGGTTTGTGATAACCTCACTATATTCTTTTTAATTACCCAGAATTGATTTCTCTCTACTGGAGATACACGCATTTCCCTGGGAAGGGGAAAAACAGAATAGTTTACAGGTGGATAGGGACAGGTGGTGACAGGAACAGGTGAGGGATCATATGGGGGAGGGTGGGGCAGAGGGAGGAGAGAGTGCTGGGTGATATGACTGGAAATAGGGTTGGCAATTGGAGTAATGTGAAAACTAAGTGCAATGGAATCTTCCAAGAGTGACCCTATTGAGTACTTGTAGAAATGGAAGACTCAGAGCATTATCTAGTCATCTCCTCTAACCTAATAGGCAAAAATGGTGGGTCTAGGACACCAACCCTGCCACAAAACCTTCAACCCGCAATCTGTCCAGGCTGCAGGATGTTTTGGGACAATGGTGGTTCTGAGCTTGTGGGAGTGACCAACCAATGACTGGTCTAACTTTAGACCCCAGGCAAGAGAGGGATCCCCATGCCTGACTTATGAGGAAATGTCATTCATAGTAAATATGTTTCTCTCATTGGTTAATGAATAGAACACTGTTGGCCAATGGCTTAAAGGAGATAGGTGATAGGTGAAACTAGGAGACAAGGGGAGGGAGAAGGTAGTAGGAGAGGAATTTCCAAGATGGAGGAATGAGAGCAGAACGCCTATCCCCTCTCTCCAGTAAGATAAGATCACGTGGAATTACTTAGATTAATAGAATGGGTCTTTTTAAACAGAGCTAGCTGATAAGAAACAAGTCACAGGTCAACAGCATTATATCTAATACAGAGAGTCTGTGTGTTATTTTGGGCTTGATCCAAGGCTGGTGGAAAAAACACACTCGTACCACCTGACACTACCGGAATGTACAGCAACAGGAGCTCGATCATACGAGACCTAAGGTTAGAAGTGAAGAAAACTGGCAAAAGGAAAAAGAAAAAAAGTCTTGAATTGGTTCCCTAATGACAGTCTGCTATACTCCTAGATCCAGTGCCTTCTCCATCCCTATTCACTAGACAGGCTTCCTCCAGCAGCTAGCAAGAACAGATGAAGAGACCCACAGGAAACATTAGTCCATGCCCAGCAGACTCCCACAGAAGAGAGGGAGGAAGGAATGTAGGGAGCTTGGATGTCGAGTACATCAGCAAACAAGGACCACAGAATAAACTAAGCAGGGCTCATAGTAGGTTCAGAGGCTCAAGTGGTAACCCTGGAGTGTGTACACATCTGTGCTAGGTCTTTTACAGAAATGTTGTGGCTGTTTAGTTTCAGAGTTTGTAAGACTCCTAAATAGTGGGAGTGAGGCTGTCTCTGGCTCTTTTTGCCTGCTCTTTGGATCCTTTTCCTCCTATTAGAGTGCCTCAACTGCCTTGAAATGGGGGTCTCTACATAGTCTTTTTATATCTTGTTATGCCCTGCTTGGTTTATATACCTGGGAGGCCTGCTTTATTTAAAAAGACAACTGAGGAGTAGGGATCTGAGGGATGGGGGAGATAATTGCATAAATTTGTAAATTACTTTTGTAGGATACCCATTTTCACAATATTAATTCTAGTGTTCAGCTAGCATGGGAGATATTTCCATTGTGTGCTGTCTTCACCTATTTGTCTCTTCTAAGACCTTAACACATTTTATCACACAAGCATGTCACTTGCTCGGCCAGAATTATACCAAGACATTTTGATTTGAAAGCTCTTGTGAAAGGTACTGTTTTCCTTATTGCATTTTAATTTTTGCATTTTTTTAAATTTCTTATGAAGATGGCTTACTTTATTTTGTTAGTTACTTCTATGTCCTTCTCTTGTTGTGTTAAGGGTGTTTTTCTGTTATAGATTTTATTTCTGGTGAGAGCTTTGGGGATTTTGTATATAAAAATCTTATCACTTGAAAATAAGGAGACCTTGAGTAATTCCTCTATTATTTGTATTCCCTTGATCTGGTTCATCTATTTGAATGTTCTAGCTTAGATTTCACATACAATATACAATAAATATAGAGTAGAGTGGCCATCCAATAATATAGAACAAGAGGTTATTCACAAATGACACATGTAGACCTTGAAAACAGTTTATTTTAATGATGGATATTTTTAAAAAATGGAAAGTAATAAAAAATAGAATCGACAATGAAAACACAAAAGAGAAGATAAAACCGGTAATAAAAATAGTAGATGTTAAACAAAAATTTGAGTAGGCAAGCCTTATCAACCTTACAAAATACCTAAGAGAGAATTTCCAGTTCTGGATGTCAAGGAAGAAGGTGTCAATG